>NW_024426230.1:14415593-14477338 GCF_017311325.1 Ursus maritimus
TCCATATATACAATGGAATATTACTCAGCAATCAGAAAGAACGAGTTCTCAACATTTGCTACAACATGGACGGCACTGGAGGAGATAATGCTAAGTGAAATAAGTCAAGCAGAGAAAGACAACTATCATATGATTTCTCTCATCTATGGAACATAAGAACTAGAATGATCAGTAGGGGAAGAAAGGGATAAAGAAATGGGGGGGTAATCAGAAGGGGGAATGAAACATGAGAGACTATGGACTATGAGAAACAGACTGAGGGCTACAGAGGGGAGGGGGGTGGGGGAATGGGATAGGTCAGTGATGGGTAGTAAGGAGGGCACATATTGCATGGTGCACTGGGTGTTATACACAACTAATGAATCATCGAGCCTTACATCGAAAACTGGGGATGTACTGTATGGTGACTAACATAATATAATAAAAAATCATTATAAAAAAAATAAATAAATAAAATCATTAGCCATCAGGGAAATTCAAATCAAAACCACATTGAGATACCACCTTACACCAGTCAGAATGGCAAAAATTGACAAGGCAGGAAACAACAATTGCTGGAGAGGATGTGGAGAAAGGGGATCCCTCCTACATTGTTGGTGGGAATGCAAGTTAGTACAGCCACTTTGGAAAACAGCGTGGCGGTCCCTTAAAAAGTTAAAAATTGAGCTACCCTATGATCCAGCCATTGCACTACTGGGTATTTACCCCAAAGATACAGATGTAGTGAAGAGAAGGGCCATGTGCACCCCAATGTTCATAGCAGCATTGTCCACAATAGCGAAACTGTGGAAGGAGCCAAGATGCCCTTCAATAGATGACTGGATTAAGATGTGGTCCATATATACAATGGAATATTACTCAGCTATCAGAGAGAACGATTACCCAACATTTGCAGCAACATGTGGGACTGGAGGAGATTATGCTAAGTGAAATAAGTCAAGCAGAGAAAGACAATTATCATATGGTTTCATTCATTTATGGAACATAAGAAATAGCAGGAAGATCGGTAGGAGAAGGAAGGGAAGAATGAGGGGGGGTAAACAGAAGGGGGAATGAACCATGAGAGACTATGGACTCTGGGAAACAAACTGAAGGCTTCAGAGGGGAGGGGGATGGGGGATTGGGATAGGCCAATGATGGGTAGTAAGGAGGGCACGTATTGCATGGTGCACTGGGTGTTATATACAAATAATGAATCATGGAACACTACATCAAAAACTAAGGATGTACTGTATAGTGACTAACACAACATAATAAAAATTAAAAAAAAAAAAAGAATGCCGTGCTAGATACCATAAAAGATACCAAGACTTCCAGTTCAGTTTCCAATGTGTTAAAAGCTTAGAATCATCACTCTCACCCTTAGGAAAAGCAAATATTAAACAGACTGAAAATCAGTGACTTTTCTTGGAAATATCAAAGAACTGAGATTGCAGGGCAAAACCTCATGTCAAATCCAGGAGAGCCAGAACTGAGATCTGCTCCTCTGTAACAGAAGCCATAAATTGGTAGAGACATTTAAATGGAAACTTTGACGAATTGCTGGAGGCTACGTATGAACTAGCTTGACAGTGAGAAAATCCTGAGGCCTGCAGCTCTTACAGGACCCTCACACATTCATGAATTTCACCTCCAGGAATACCACCAGGTTTTCATGGTAAAGAGCCAAGAAAGATCACCTTGTGGCAATGGTGAGGGGAGGGCAAGAGTAACCACTGTGAAATATGCCCAGAGTGTTCTCCATAACCAAGGTCTACTCTCTAGAGCCTTATTGCACATAGAGGTAGGGCATTTCTCTCACTATAGTCCCCTCTAGCCTTGATCTCATATAAAGGAAAGGGGAGGAAAGCTAAAATACACATGTGAAAGTCAAAGCCCAGAGACATAGGGCCACTAAACAACTGATATTTAATCATAACATTATAGAATGTTTCCCCTCTTCCATACCTTACAACCACACCAACACTGTAATAACAGCGGATTCAGCTGAAAAAAACTTCAAGACTGAGACTCTATTTAAGAAGGAATTCTTAGGGAAACCCAAAGACAACAGGGCACTGCCCCCCACCACCAAAAAAAAAAAAAAAAAAAAAAAAAAAAAGCTAAAGGAATTGAAGCCTCTGCTACTTAGCCAAATACCAGCCAAATTAACATAAAACCTCATACTAGGGGCCTATTTACCTCAGCTCAGTACATCATGTTCACCTTGCAACAGCAAAAATAAACTACAAGGTATACTAAAAGCTGAGGAAAAACAGTCTGAAGAGACAAAGCAAGTATCAGAATCATACTCTGGTATGACACAGATGTTGGTTTTATCAGGCCTGGTCTGGAACTTCAAATAACTATGATTAATATGCTAAGGGCTCTAATGGAAATGGTAGACAAAAACCAGTGAATAATCAGGGAGATGGAAATTCTAGGAAAGAATCACAAAGAAATGCTAGAAATCAAAACCACTGTAACAGAAATGAAGAACGCCTTTGGTGGGCTCATTAGTATACTGGATGCAGCTGAGGAAAGAATTAGTGAACTTAAAGATAGGTCAGTAGAAATGTTCAAAACTGAGATATAAAGAAAATGAAAAAAGGGGTGAGAATACAACATCCAAGGACTGTGGGATAATTTCTAAAGGCAATAACATACAAATAACTGAAATGCCAGAAGAAGAAAAAAAAAAGTAAAAAGAGCAAGAGAAATACTTGAAGTAATAATGGCTGAGAATTCCATAATTAATGACACCAAACCACAGATCCAGGAAGCTCAGAGACCACCAAGTAGGATAAATAAATAAATAAATAAACAAACAAACACACACACACACACACACACACACACACACACACACACACCTAGGCCTATCATATTCAACTACCGAAAATCAAAGACACAGAGAAAATCTTTAAGAAAGCTGGAGTAAGGGGGATAAAAACAAACAAGAAAAACAAAACAAAACCTTACTAGAAAGAACAGGATAAGAATTACAGTGGGCTTCTTGTTGGATTCCATGCAAGTAAGGCAAGAGCGGCACGAAATTAATGTTAAAAGAAAGAAACCATTAACCTAGAACTTTATATCCAGTGAAATTATCCTTCAAAAGTAAAGGAGAAATAAAGACAGCTACCAAGAAGAATAAGCATCGATAATGCTCCTAGTATCGTAGTGGGTTTTAGCTCCACTCACCCTCAAAAGGGAGCAACCAAGGGGCTGGAAGCTGGTCATCCTTACTGGAAACATCAGGCACAGGAAGTGACAGAGATCAGGATTGCATTAGGAAAGACAATCCCTAAGACAGACATGTCAAAATAAGAGAACTGTTGGTGGGGATGGAGAGTTAATGCAGGGCCAAGTATGCTAGACTGTGCAGTTTGTAACTGGTTCCTTCTACCGCTAGACCTCACATTTCTGCCTAAAAATGGGAACACTTTCCAAACACCATTTGGACGTAACCCCAACCTTTATATAGATATCCACACAAATACATGAATAACAGCAAAATACCATAGTAGTAGAAACTTAGATGCTAAACAGTGAGCTATAAGTGATAATCTCTCAATCAGGTCATTCAAGAAATGTTTGCTAGGCTTCTGCTCTGTCAGGTACTCTTGTAATCTCAGGGAGTTTTCTTTAAGTAGTAGAAACTAAAATACAATAAATATGTAAACAAGAAATATATAAACAACAAAGAAAACCTAAAACCAGCAGAAGGAAGGAAAAATAAAGATGAGGACAGAAATAAATAATATAGAAACCAAAACAAACAATATAACAGATCAATGAAACCAGGAGCTAGTTCTTTGAAAAACTTAAAAAAAAAAAAAAATCGAAAATCCTCTAACCAGACTTACCAAGAAAAAGAGAAAGGACTAAAATCAATAAAATCACAAATGACGGAAGAGAAATAATAACCAATACTCCAGAAATACAAATTATAAGAGAATATTATGAAAAACTATATGCTAACAAATTGGACAAAAAACTGAAACAGGAAGAAATAGAAAATTTGAGCAGACCATAATCAGCAAAGAAACTAATTCACTAATCAAAAAATTCCCAACAGACAAAAGTCCAGGACCAGAGGACTTCACAGAGAATTCTACCAAACATTTAAAGAAGAGTTAATATCTATTCTTCTCAAACTACTCCAAAAAAAGAAGAGGAGGGAAAACTTCCAAATTCATTCTAGGAGGCCAGCATTACCCTGATACCAAAACCAGATAAAGACACCACTAAAAAAGAGAACTACAGGCCAATATCTCTGATGAACATAGATGCAAAGATCCTTAACAAAATACTAGCAAACAGAATCCAACAATACATTTAAAAAGTCACTCACCATGACCAAGTGGGATTTATTCCTCAGTTGCAATATTGGTTCAATATTCGTAAATCAATCAACAAAATATGTCACATCAATAAGAGAAAAGATAGGAACCATATGATCATTTCAACAGACACAGAAAAAGTATTTGACAAAGTACAATATCCATTCATGATTTAAAAAAAAAAAAAACCCTCAACAAAGTGGGTTTAGAGGGAATATACCTCCACATGATAAAGGCTGTATATGAAAATCCCACAGCTAACATCATCCTTAATGGTGAAAACCAAGAACTTTTCCCTTAGGGTCAAGAACAAGACACAGATGTCCACTCTCACTACTCTTATTAAACATATGCTGTAAGGCCTAATCACAGCAATTAGACAACAAAAAGAAATAAGAGACATCCAAATTGGTAAGGAAGAAGTAAAACTTTCACTATCTGCAGGTGGCATGATAGTATATATACAAAACCCAAAAGAGTCCACCAAAAAATTGCTAGAACTGAAATACAAATTCAGTAGAGTTGCAGGTTACAAAAACAATATACAGAAATCTCTTGCATTTCTATATACCAATAATGAAGCAGTAGAAACACAAATTAAGAAAAAAATCTCATTCACAATTACACCAAAAATAATAAGGTACCTAGGAATAAACGTAACCAAAGAGGTAAAAGACCTCTATTCTGAAAACTATAAAACAATAATGAAAAAACTTGAGACAGAGGTGCCTGAGTGGCTTAGTCAGTTAAGTGAGCCTTTGGCTCAAGTCATGATCTCAGGGTCCTGGGATCAAGCCCTACATCAGGGCTCCCTGCACAGCAGAGAGTCTCCATTTCCTTCTCCCTCTGCCCGTACCCCCGCTTGTGCACTTTCATGTGCATGCTCTCTCTCTCAAATAAATAAAATCTTTTTTAAAATTTAAAAAAAAAGAACTTGATACAACACAAAGAAATGGGAAGACATTCCATGCTCGTGGACTGGAAGAACAATTATTGTTAAAATGTCCAAACAATCCAAAGCAATCTACACATTTAATGCAATCTCTATCAAAATACCATTTTTCACAGAACTAGAACAAACAATTCTAAAATTTATATGGAACCACAAAAGAACCCAAATAGACAAAGCAATCTTGAAAAAGAAAAGCAAAGCTGGAGGCATCACAATTCTGGACCTCAAGTTATATTACAAATTTGTAGTAATAAAAACAGTGTGGTACTGGCACAAATATAGACACATAGATCAATAGAACAGAACACAGAACCTAGAAATAAACCTACAACTACATGGTCAATTAATCTTCAACAAAGCAGGAAAGAATATCCAATGGGAAAAAGACGGTCTTCAACAAATGGTGTTGGGGAAACTGGACAGCAACATGCAGAAGAATGAAACTGGGCCACTTTCTTAGACCATACAAAAAATAAATTCAAAATGGATTAAAGACCTAAGAGTGAGATCTGAAACCATAAAAGTCCTAGAAGAGAACACAGGCAATAACTCTTTGACATTGCCCGAAGCAACATTTTTCTTGATAGGTCTCCTGAGGCAAGGAAAACAAAAGCAAAAATAAACTATTGGGTCTACATCAAAATAAAAAGGTTCTGCACAGCAAAGGAAACAATCCACAAAACTGAAAGGCAACCTACAGAATGGGAGAAGATATTTGCAAATTGCATATCCAATAAGGGGTTAATATCCAAAATATATAAAGAACTTACACAACTCAATACCCAACAACCAAATAATCTAATCAAAAATGGGCAGAAGACATGAACAGACATTTCTCCAAAGAAGAAATACAGATGGCCAACAGACATATATAAAGATGTTCATCATCACTTACCATCATGGAAATGCAAATCAAAACTTCAATGAGATATCACCTCACACCTTTCAGAATGGCTAAAATTAACAACACAAGAAACAACAGGTGTTGGTGAGTATGTGGAGAAAAAGGAACCCCCGTGCACTACTGGTAGGAACGCAAACTGGTGCAGCCACTGTGGAAAGCAGTATTAGAGGTTTCTCAGGAAGTTAAAAATAGAACTACCCTATGATCCAGCAATAGCACTACTGGGTATTTACCCAAAGAATACAGAAACACTAATTCAAAGATATACATGCACCCTGATGTTTATAGCAGCATTATCTACAATAGCCAAGATACAGCAGCTCAAGTGTCCTCTGATTGATGAATGGATAAAGAAGAGGTGGTATCTATACATAATGGAATATTATTCACCCATAAAAAGAACGAAATCTTGCCATTTTACAATGACATGGATGGAGACAGAGAGTATAATGCTAAGCAAAATATTAGTCAGAGAAAGACAAAAACTGTATGATTTCACTCCTGTGTGGAATTTAAGAAACAAAACAAATGAGCAAAGGGGAAAAAAGAGAGACCAAGAAACAGACACTTAACTATAGAGAACACACTGATGATTCTTGGGGGGGGGGGGGAGGGGCTAAATGGCGGATGGGGATTAAGTAAGGCACTTGTTGTGATGAGCACCAGGTGTTGTATGGAATTGTTGAATTACTATATTGTACCCCTGAAACTAACATTACACTGTATGTTAACTAACTGGAATTTTTTAAAAAAAAGGAAAGAAAGATATATAGTCACAAGTTATGCATAGAATTAAAATTGAGTGATTGATGATAAACAATAGCTAGATGAGAAATAGACAGGGAGATATATAGTTGATAATATTTACACAGACACTATATAAATTGAAATTTAAATAAGAAGGAGCTAGGTGTGAAAAGACTAGGGCTTACAAACATAGGGAGCAATTAGCAGAGATGTGACGTAGGAAATTGGATATACAAGCCTGGATTTCAGGGCAAAGGCCACAGTGGAAGTAGATTTGTGAGGTATATGGATGGTATTTAAAGCCATAGGCCTGTTTATGCCGAGTAATTAGAGTACAAGACTGAGCTCTTGGATACTCTAAGTTTTCAAGGTTAAGCAGCAGAAATATCTGCAAAGATATCTTTGAAGGAATAGCAAATGAGCTAGGAGGAAACCCCATTTTAATTCTACTCAACAGAAGCCTAAAGAAAACATGTTTCAAGGAGAACTGAATCATCAGTGCGACTGAGATGTGAAAGAAGACAAGAACTTAGAAGTGACTTTTGAATCTGGCAACACAGTGCTCAAGCGTGACCTTGACTGGGGAGGTCTTTGTAGTATAATGAGGACCAAAGCCTGAATGGAGTTAGGTATGGAAGAAAGTGAAGTGAGGCTGCAGAGAAACTCAAGAAGTTTTTCTGTGAAAAAGAGTAGAGATGGACAATGTGGAATAGAAAGAAATCTATTCAAGTTTAGAAAGCCTCATGGATGAGGCAGTGCTTAAGCCAGACTGGTGAGGACTGTATGAGAGAAGACAGAAGACCTGTTTGAATACAGCCAGCCCCCCTCTCCCAGCAGTCTTGGGCCGGAGCTTCCTTCCTCTGACGTGGTTGTATCCTGTCTTTGAGGGAAGATGTTCGCTTCTTTATTTACGTTGTGGAGAGAACACCTTCCCTCCTAAACACTAGGAGATCTAAGCAAATGTAATGTAAAATTTGTAGGAACAGCCAAAGAGTTTCATTACTAGAACCAATAAATGATTCCAACACCTAGCTTCCCATTTGGGGAGATTGGGGGAAATACAGGATTCCATCAGCAGTAGCATAGGAATATAAAGAAGGACCCATTTGCCTTTCTATAGAAGCTTCCCCAACCTCTTTCAGTTGCAGAAACATCACAGACTCTCCATATAATTCTTCGCCTAAAAAGGAAAATAGCAGGTAGTAAGGGAATAGAGTCTTAAACTCAGGAAAAAGTCTCTTCTGCCTCTATAAGCTTTGTCTCTCATAATCTGTATTAGTCAGGGTTCTCCAGAGGGGGGGGAAAAAAAAACAATAAATGTATTGTTGCTAGCTAGCTACGGAATTTGGTCATATGATTGTGGAAGCTGACAAATTCAAAATCTGCAGGGTGGGCCAGCAGCCTGGAGACCCAGGGAAGAGTTGATTTTGCACTTCAAGTCCAAAGGTGGTCTGCTGGCAAAATTCCCTCTTTTTTCAAAGAGGTCAGTTCTGTTTCTCTTAAGGCCTTCAACTGATTGGGTAAGTCACAACTCACATTACTCAAAGCCTAGGGATTTCAATGTGAATCTCATCCAAAAAAATACTTTCATTGACACCTGAAACTAAAGAACATTGTATGTCAGTTATACTTAAATTAAAAAAAAATTACTTTGATTGAAACCTGTAGAATAATGTTCGCTTATTTAGTTACCAGGACCTAACAACGCTGACACATACAATTAACTACCACAGATCTGCCCCTTGTCCATTTGGCACTCATACAGATCTCCTTAAGCCATATGTAATCTCCAAATAAACATAACAACAAGGTCATATTTCCACCTGACATGGTACAACTATCCTACCTACACCAGAAACGCACTAACCTTTTCCCCCAGAAGAGGATGCAAAGTCCCTGGGTGGAGCACTCAGTCTGACAGCAGATTTCAATTCTCAGAACAGTGCCCAGGGAGGGTCCTCCATAAAAAGAACAGTAATGAACACATGGTCTCCCACAGAATGTCAATTTTATGGCTGCTATTTTAAGAGGTCCTTTAATTACTTGTTTTCTGGGGCAGTAGGTTTGCCAAATAAAACTGTTTTCTTTTAGTTGGTGAGTATTCTAAATTAGATTTTATTTCTGATTCTTACACAAATACAATTTAAAAGAAAAATAAAACAAAACTCATGTATTAGATTCAGAATTCATCTTGCATTTTCTTCCTTATTCCATGTGGTATTTTATCCCCTAGGGGAAAGTAACAGAAATTTGCATTGCACAAAAGATACTTTGTACACACAGAATTAAGTATTGATAGCTGATTGGAGGCTTGGGAAAAAGCAAACGGCTGATACCAATGAATTTTCCACCTGAAAGACTTTGGTTTAACTGATAATAAATTCAAAAACCCAGTTTCTTGGAAGAAACTTACCAATAAAGAAGGTAAATTGTTGATAATTTTGCACGTTACTGACCATAAATTTGCCTTCTGCCCTGGTTCACAAATGTTTCTGCCTTGTAGGATTTTTAATGATATCCAGATCTCTTGCTTGGTAAATGTAGATCTAATATTGTTTTTAAAAGAGTGTTTAGATATTCTCTATCCCTTGCAAATAGCAGGTGCAAGATCATATTTATAGAATAAATTTAAAAAATAAGGGAATTAGAAATAGCAAGTGTTAGCGAGGATGTGGACAAAAGGAAACCCTTGGGTACTGTTGACGGGAATGTAAATTGGTGCAGCCACTCTGGAAAATAGTACGGAGGTTCCTCAAAAAGTTAGCGATAGAACTACCATATGATCTAGCAATTCTACTTCTGGGTATTTATCCAAAGAAAATGAAAACATTAACTCAAAAAAAAAAATCTGCATCCCCATTTTTATTGCAGCATTATTTACAACAGTCAAGATACAGAAATAACCTAAATACCCAATGGACGAAAGAATAAAGAAAATGTGTGTGTGTGTGTGTGTGTGTGTGTGTGTATACACAAAGAGAGAGAGAGAAAGAATATTATTCAGCCATAAAAAAGAATGAAATCCTGCCATTTGCAACACAGGGGGAACTTACATCCATCATGCTAAGTGAAATAAGACAGACAAAGACAAATACTATTAGATCTCACTTATATGTGGAATCTAATTTTTTTTTAAAAAGTTCATAGATATACAGAACAGATTGGTGGTCACCAGAGGCAGGAAGCGTGGGGTAGGTGAAAAATACGAAGTTCCAGTTATAAAATAAATAAGTCACAGCAATGTAATGTACAGCATGGTGACTATAGTTAATAATACTGTACTGTATATTTGAAATATATATATATATATATATAACTAACAGTAGATCTTAAAAGTTTTCCAAAGGAAAAAACTTTGGTAACTATGTATGGTAACAAATGTGAACTAGACTTATTGTGATTATTTTGCAAAATACAAAAAGATTGAATCACCCTGTTGTACACCTGAAACTAGTATAATGTTATGGGTCAATTATACCTCAATTAAAAAAGTAATAACCATAATAAACCTGTAAACAATAATATTTTTATTTTTAAAAACTATATTTAAAGAAAAATAACTACAGATTCTTGTTTCCGAACTCACACTCACAGCATGTGCTTATCAAGTGCAATGGCAGGTAACTTGCCCAATTTCTTGTGCTATCATATCTCACTGAATCTGAAGACATTAACCATGAGATATGTAATTTTATGTACTATTAGGAAAATTTTAAAGCTGTCAATTAGACTATGCCACGCCATCAACTATAAGAAAAATCCCAGTTTTAGAAATGTTAAAATGTGTCTCTTAGAATCAGTAAGTACAGTATTGACACTCATAAGCTAAACTACAAGATCCTCAAAAGCAAGGAAATTGATTTTGTGTCCAAAAGCAGAGCCTTGTATATAGTAGACCATCATCAGAAAGAAGAAAGAAAGAAAGAAAGAAAGAAAGAAAGAAAGAAAGAAAGAAAGAAGATAAGAAAAAGAAAGAAAGAAAAGAGAAGAAGAAGAAAATTTGTAAATTAAGGAAAACCTCATACCAAAAGTAAAGTACAGATTAAAAGAGGAACTAAGAGCTGCTTCACCCCAGAACTGGGATGGGTCAAGTGGTAGTGTCAAGTGGATTCTGGTCTAAGGCTAGAGGAGAGATGAGTTGAAGGCTTGTAGGTTCTCCAAACCTGCAGCAGCTGCAACATCTCATGGAACTCCCATCCCACGCCAGTCCAATGAGGGACCACAAACTGTACTGGTGACGTGCCAGCCCAGACAACAGTCTTTAGAAAAGATGTTTAACACATAAAGCTTGTTGGTTCTGTCCCTTGTTAGTGTTTGTACTGGGATGAATTGTGTCCCCCGAGAATTCAACTCCATCCAAAACCTCAGAACTTGACCTTATTTGGAAATAGGGTCTTTGGAGACATAATTAGTTTTGTTAAGGTAAGGTCATATGGGATTGGGGTGGACCCTAAATCCAATGACTGGTGTCCTTATGAGAAGGACATGTAAAGATCTAGCAAAGCACAGAGGAAAAGTCCACGCGAAAATGGAGACAGGGATTGGAGTGATGTGTCTACAGGCCAAGGAATGCCAAGGATTACTGATAACTGCTAAAGAGGCAGAGAAGGATTCTTTCCTAGAGCCTTTGGGGGCAACATGGCTCTACCTCCATTTCAGACTTCTAACCTCCAGAACTATGAAAGAATCAATTTCTCTTTTATTACACAATCCAGGTTGGGGTAATTTGCTATAGTAGTCCTAGAAAATTAATACAGTGTTTTTTTTAAATAATAATAATTAGCAACCAGAATCTATAATTTTATGGTTTTTAAAACTGTTTACTGGGTTTTTAGTTTACAATAGTAATACAGATTCAATCTAACAGATTAAAATATAGAAATTTATGAAGTTAAAAGCAAAAGCCCCACCTTTTTACCCTATACTCAGTCCCTGTGTACTAATACTTTTTCCTTCTCTATGAATATACACATAAGCATTATTATTATTATTATTTTACAAAAAATGGGATCATCCAATGCATAATGTTTTTCAGCTTGCTTTTTTTCAGTAACTATGTTATGAAATATACGGGCATCTTTACATGTCAATATATAGAGATCAATATCATTCTTTCAATGGGCTGTATAATATTCCATTATAACCACCGTCTCATAATTCACAACAATTTGTCAATACATAATTACTGTAAGTTATGAGCTAGGCATGGAATCCCTGTTTTCGTGGAGTACAAGAGATAAATAAGTAAAAGGCTATTCAACAGGCACAAGCAAAGTGGACCAGGCACACGGGACCAGAGTGCATAAATTACAGGAGACAAAAAGGAATAATCTTTGGGGCAAAACAAGCAGCATCTCATCATTCTCACAAGTAATTGCAAAGAAAGAATCATCCATGTGAGAGCTCTGGAAGGTTACTCCTGGTCAATTTTCCTGGATTTAGATAGACTCATTTCAAGAAGAGTACGTAAAATTAAAGATCAGTTGGCTCAAGACAAGGCAGTATGTGGCCTGAGTCCTTCATCAGTTTAAACAAGCACGATTTGTTCTCCTGGTGCTTTAAAAGATGCACACTTCGTTAACGTGTGGGTCTTGGCTGCTGGCACATGGACCCTAAAGAATCATTGCTTATATTTCTAGGAAGTTTTTTCATGGATGTAGCTGTGAGACGGGGCTCCAGACAGGTACCATCCCTGCAAATGAGGCCAAAGAGCATAGCTAAAGTGATCTTAATAGTGTGGAAGAACTCTGAAGGCAAAATCCTCAAGCTCTATCTAAATGAACCCCATAGAAGGATGATTTATTACCAAAGGACAGAGGAAAATGATTAGCCTTAATGAAGCACCTCGTCGTGTATGCAAATTGGATCTGATTCACCACTGATCTTGGACTAAGTTTCCCAGTGACTTCTAGCTAATCAGCTTTAATCACAGGCAGCCTAATGGGCCTTCTGTCTGAGGCCTTGATGTACTGCCTGGCTTTATTATTCAGAGATGCGGTGGGAGGGCACATGCCTACAATCAGGAATGGAGCGGGACAGACTAGATGCCAAGTCACTTCCCTTTGGGAATACCTGAAAGCTTCCTTCCGCTTCATCCTTCCGTGCTCCAGTTACCACAAGGGGAAGCAGATCTAAGTTCTCCACCTGGACAAAGGAAAAAGGGCTCAATCGCATCAGGAAAGATAAGGACAGATCCCCCCAAGTCAGTTCCCGAATGTAAAAGTTACTTGCTAATCTAAGTGTTAATACAAATAGAACATTCAGGTTCTCATTCTGTAGGTCTCTGGAGTCAAACTGGCATTATTGACGACTCAGGCTGGCATAGTGTCAGTCCCAGAAGGAAAAGGAATAGAAGAACCTAGACAATACTCTTCAGAAAATTTTAGCTCACCTGGTTATTTGTTTTTCAGTCTGAGATAAATATGTAATGGGAGTATTAATTGTGTTATAAAGTATAAATTATCATCAGATTATTCCCTAATGGCTGATGTCTCAGAAGCTATTTGGAAAATTCTGGTAAGAAGGGGGCGTGCGTGAGTCCTGGCTGAATGCTATCTGTTCACCCACACGGCAGCCGGTCTGCAAGTGTGTGCAGCACTGGAGTCCTGACTAGGACCAGCATTTGATCCAGGTACAAAAGCAGTTTCTCAGCTGCAGGCACAGAAAAACTCCCTCAGCTAGTTGAGGCTTGCCTTATAATCGCTCATTCCTAGTCTTACAATATTTTCCATTCAGCAGATCCTGCTTCCTGGCTTTATTGCTGAATCAGGCAATAAGAACTAATTTCATGTCCCCTTTGAATCCTGTCAATCTGACTTATTTTGAGGAAGAAAAAATGGGAGCATCAGTCAAAGCAGTCGCATTTCACAGTCCCTCAGACAGCTTATCAAGAGGAATTCAACTAAATCGCAATCCATTCACTGGGGTGGGTATTTAATTAAGAGGTGCAGCATTCAGGGGACCCAGGTCGGTGAAGAGGAGCTGGCCAAGCTCGGGCCCAAGGGCTTCGCACACTGCAGGGTAGGCCTGGCTTTACATGTCTCTCTGCCACGGATGTCTCTGACCTCAGGCTTTGGATGCTATGGACATACGAAAATTTAAATACCGATGTATATTTACCCTTTTTGTGTTTGTTTGTTTGGCCTGGTAAACAGATTAAAGAAAATCAGCTGCCATCCACTCTTGCTATCCTTCCAGAAAAGGATCATTTAAAACAACAAAACAAGAAGTTCTCAACTAAGAATTTGTTTAGCATTATGAAAAACTCATTATGTTGTCTTTATTTTTTCCATTTGTCTTCAAATTGGTGGAAAATTTCTCACACTAAAGTGCCCTAGGGGACAAGAGCAACTGTTTTGCTCCTGATTCAAGGAAGACAAATAAGGAGAGAAATGCAACAAATGAATCAGAGTGTAACTTTGTATGCCAGCTTGTCTGTGTCCTTCTCTAGCAAATGCACCCAGGCATAACGAGAGAACTTTTCTATGGCCCATGACCATGCATTATGCCCCAACCCCCACCTCAGGACCCCTTCTGAATGTCCCTAAAAGCCCACACTCCACACTGTCTTTTTAATGAGTACCATTTACGATATTCAAAATAGAAAATGAATTTTGAGAGGAAAATTCTATTCACAAACCAATGCAGGAGAACATGGGTGGCTTAGTCGGTTAAGTGTCTGCCTTGGGCTCTGGTCATGATCTCAGGGTCCTGAGATCCAGCCCTTCATCAGGCTCCCTGCTCAGCGGGGAGCCTGCTTCTCCCTCTCCCTCTGCCCCACCCCTACAACTCATGCACGCTCTCTCTCTTAAATAAATAAAATTTTTATTAAAAAAATGTATACAAGACACAAAAAGAAACCTTATACTGTTTCTGTTTCAAGAAATTTACACCCTATAATAAAATACTTATGTTCTCTCAAAATTAACATAAAGTTTTCTTTAAAGAAGGTTTGGGGCGCCTGGGTGGCACAGTCAGTTATGTGTCTGACTCTTGGTTTCGGCTCAGGTCGTGACGTCAGGGTCATAAAATGGAGCCCTGCATTGGCTCTGCACTCAGCATAGAGTCTGCTTGGTACTCTGTCTCCCTCTACCCCTCCCACTTGTGCTCTTGCTCTCTTTTTTTCTCTCAAAATAAATAATTAAAAAAAGAAAAAAAAGTTTTGAGCACTTCTGGGGAAGACAGCAAAGTAGGAGTATCCTAAACCTACCTCATCCCACAGATACAACCACATAACACCCATGTCAGTATAAATAACTCCGAAAATGACCCCAAGACTGGCAGAACAGACCCTCCAAAGCTAGAGAAGAGGCCACACTGAGGAGGGTAGGAAGGGCAGAGACTCGGGGAAGAAAGAGTCAAACTGACCCACAGGGAGTATCATGGAAGGGAGGGGACTCTGCAGGTACAGAGAAAGGAAAGGAAAAGATCCCACACCAGGTACCCTAGATATAGGGGATATGCATTGGGAAGACAAATCCCTAGAACGCTTGATTTTGAAAACCAGAGGGGCCTAACTTTGCAAGTTCTTATAATCAGCAGCACTTAACATTTAGAACTTTAAAAATCAGTGGGCTCAGCTCTGGGAGAGCCAGGAGGGTGACAGGAAACTGAATCCCCACCTTAAAGAGACAGCACAAGGAGCAGCCCCATGGAGATACAGCATAGAAGCAGCAGTTTGAAAAATGCCTGAGGTATATGGGAAGCTTTATTTACTAACCTCAGAGCAAGTGCTGGAGAGGCAGGGATCTTTGAGAGACTTCAACAACAAAAGGGCTTATGGGCACCCTTGCCCACTCCCTGCCCCCCCAGACTAGATACACAGAGACCTACAACAACCGGGGTAGCAGGAACACTCTTTACTTAGCTTGCTAACTGCCCACCCCATCCCTGCACACTTCCACTGACTGGCGCCTTCTAGCCAGGCCTCCTCTCCAGGTCTCCTCCCACAGCAGAGCCATGTAAATCTTGCTAATGCCATGTGTCCTGCCCCTGGCTCTTCTGAAAACCTGAACCCCTCCAGCCAGGACAACAGCAGGATTTTTCTAAAGCAGCTGCAGGTCCCCCTTCCACAGCTGAGCACAGCAGACTTTTGCTGGCACCAAGTACCCTGCCCCCCACCTTCTCCTGCAGACCTGCCCTCGACAGGAGTCCACCCAAAGCCGCGCCACAGCTGGGCAGTATACAAGCAGCACCGGCAGAGGCCAGCACCACTCCAAAGTGACTCCTGTCCTGGGGACAGAGGAAGATAACCACACATACCAGTCTGACAGTAGTAGGCTGAGGGCTGACATCTGGTCTCACTACAGGCCCCGTGCACCAATGAAAGCTTCTCAGGGGACAACATGGGGAAAGCACCTTGCAGTTCGGTGTTACTGTAGCTCTGGCACACACCTGGTCTGACTCAACTCGAGGCCAAGGAGGCCCCAGACTGGCCCACTAACAACACAGGGACCAAACCCTGCCCACAACAGGCAAAGACAGCCATTGCAGATGACGGGACTGAAGGCAAACATGGCTCAGCCACAACAGGGCACATACAACATACACAGGAGATACCTGTGAATTCCAGGTTCTGATGAACAAGAGACATTGCACCACAGGGCACTACAGAACCTCTTCTTCATAAGGCCACTACTCTCCAGAGCAGGAGATACGGCTGACTTTCCTAACACATAAGAAAAGACACAGAATTTGACAAAATGAGGAGACAGAGGAATACGTCCCAAATGAAAAATAAGACAAAATCCCAGCAAGAGAGCTAAATGAAACAGAGGTAAGTAATATGCCTGATAGAGAATTTGAAGTAATGGTCATAAAGATACTCACTGGCCTTGAGAAGAGAGTGGAGGACTTCAGGGAGACCCTAAACAGAGATTGAAAATATAAAAAACAACCAAACACAGATGAAGCACTCAATAACTGAAATTAAAAAATACACTACAGGGAATGAGAGTAGACTAGAGGAATCAGAAGAATGGATCAGTGACCAAGAGGACAGAGCAATAGAAAGCAATCAAGCTGAACAGGAGACCAAAAAAAAAAAAAAAAAAAAAGGATGAAGAAAAAATGAAAATAGACTAAGGGAACTCAATAACACCCTCAAGCATAATAACATTCACATTAGAAGAAGATCCCAGAAGAAGAAGAAGAGAGGGAGAAGGGGGCAGAACATTTATTTGAAGAAATAATAGCTAGAAGCTTCCTGAATCTGGGGAAGGAAACAGAAATCCAAATCCAGGAAGTACAGAAAAAAAACCAACAAAATCATCCCAAGGAGGTCCACACCAAGACACAGAGAAATTAAAATGGCAAAAAGCAGTGATCAAGAGAGAATTTTAAAAGCAGCAAGAAAAAAGAAAAGAATTATACAGAAGGGAAACCCCATAGGGTTATCAGCTGATTTTTTAGCAGGAACTTTGCAGTCCAGAAGGAAGTGGCATGATATATTCAAAGTGCAGAAAGGGGCAAAAATCTGCACCAAGAACACTCTATCCAGTAAGGTTATCATTCAGAATATAAGGGGAGATAAGAAGTTTTCCAGACAAAAGTTAAAGGAATTCATAACCACTAAATCAGCCCTACAAGACATGTTAAAGGGCATTCTTTGAATGGAAAGGAAAAACTATAAGTAGTAGTAAGAAAAGTAGGAAGCACAAAAGCAGTAAAAATAGGTATATCTATAAAATCAGTCAAGGGATTCGCAAAACAAAAGGATATAAGGTAGGACACCATATACCTAAAATGTGGGGTGGAGAGGAGTAAAGACGGTTTAAAATTTAAGTGACCATCAACTCAATATAGACTCCTACATGAATAAGATGTTATATGCAAGCTGAATGGTAACTGCAAATCAAAAACCAGTAACAGATACGCAAAAAATAAAGAAAATGGAATCCAAGTACATCACTAAAGAAGGCCAGCAAACATTGAGAGAAGAGAGTAAGAAAAGAAAGGAACAGAGAAGAACTACAAAAACAAGCACAAAACAAGAAACAAAATAGCAATAAGTACATACCAATCAATAATTACTTTGAATGTAAATGGACTAAACGTTCCAATCAAAAAACATAGGGTGACAGAATGAATAAAAAAGCAAGACCCATCTATAAGCTGCCTACAAAAGGCTCATTTCAGACCTAAAGACACAGATTGAAAGTGAAAGGATGGAAAAGCATTTAGCATGCAAATGGAAGTGAAAAGAAAGCCAGTATAGCAATACTCACATCACACAAAATAGACTTTAAAACCGAGACTGTAACAAGAGACAAAGAAGGACACTGTATAATCATTCAGGGGACAATCCGACAAGAAGATACAACGATTGTAAATATTTATGCACCAAACATGGGAGCACCCAAATACATAAAGCAGCTAATAATAAACATAAAAGAAGTAATTGATAGTGATATGATAAAACTAGGAGACTTTAACACTTCACTTACATCAATGGATAGATTTTCTAAACAGAAAACCAGCAAGAAGACAGTGGATTTGAATGATATGTTGGATCATGTGGACCTAATAAGTATATTCAGAACATTCCATCATAAGACAGCAGAATACGCATTCTTTTCAAATGTACGGGGAATAGTCTTCAAAATAGATAACATATGAGTCCACGAAACAAGTCTCAACAAATACAAAAAGACTAAAGTCATACCATACACAATGCTATGAAACTAGACAACCACAAGAAAAACTCTGAAAAGATCACCAATACATGTAAGTTAAATAACATGCTACTAAAAAATGAATGGGTCAACAAAGGTATCAAAAAGGAAATCAAAAAATACATGGAAATAAATGAAAATGAGAGCACAGCAGTCTCTGAGATGCAGCAAAAGCTGTTCTAAGAGAGAAGTGTAGGGCAGTACAGGCCTACCTCAAGAAGCAAGAAAAATCTCAACTAAACAACCTAATCTTACACTTGAAGGATCTAGAAAAAGAACAAACAGAACCCCAAACCAGTAGAAGGAAATAATAAAGATTGGAGCAAAAAATAAATGATACAGAAACTAAAAAAAACCCCAATGTAATAGATCAATGAAATGAGGAGCTGGTTCTCCGAAAAGATAACAAAATTGATAAACCTTTAGCCAGACGCATCAAAAAAGACAAAAGGAGAGGACTCAAACAAAATCAGAAATAAAAGAGGAGAAACAACTGATACCACAGAAATACAAAGGATAATAAGAAAATGTTATGAAAAACTATATGCCAACTAATTGGACAATCTAGAAGAAATGGATAAATTCCTAGAAATATATAACCTCCCAAAACTGAATCAGGAGAAAATATAAAATTTGAATAGACCAATTATCAGCAATGAACATGAAGCAGTAATAAAAAAAACTCCCAACAAACAAAAGCCTAAGACCAGAGGACTTCACAGGAGAATTCTACCAAACATTTAAAGAAGAGTTAATACCTATTCTTCTCAAACTAGTCCAAAAAACAGAAGAGGAAGGAAAGCTTCCAAATTCATTCTAGGAGGCCAGCATTACCCCGACACCAAAACCAGATAAAGACACCACTAAAAAAGAGTATAGGCCAATATCTCTGATGAATATAGATGCAAAAATCTTCGACAAAACATAAGCAAACAGAATCTAATAGCACATTTTAAAAGTCATTCACCATGATCAAGTGGGATTTATTTCTGGTTGCAAGGGTGGTTCAATATTTGCAAATCAATCAACATGATATTTCACATCAATAAGAGGAAAGATAGGAACCATATGCTCCTTTCAATAGACACAGAAAAAGTATCTGAAAAAGTACAACATCCATTCATGATAAAAACCTTCGACAAAGTAGGTTTAGAGGGAACATACCTCCATATAATAAAGGCCATATATAAAAACCCCACAGCCAACATCATCCTTAATGGTGAAAAACAGAACTTTTCCCCTAAGGTCAGGAACAAGACAAAGATGTCCACCATCACCAATTTTATTCAACATAGTACTGAAAGTCCTAGCCACAGCAATCAGACAACAAAAAGGAATAAAAGGTAACCAAATTAGTAAGGAAGAAATAAACTTTCACTATTTGCAAATGACATAATACTATATATAGGAAACCCAACAGACTCCACCAAAAAAGTACTAGAACTGACAAATGAATTCAGTAATGTTGCAGGATACAAAAATCAATGTACAGAAATCCATTGCGTTTTACACACTAGTATAAATGAAGCAGCAGAAAGACAAATTAAGAAAACAATTCCATTACTAATTTCAGAAAAAGTAATAAAATACCTAGAAGTAAACTTAACTAAAGAGGTGAAAGACCTATACTGTGAAAACTATAAAACAGTGATGAAAAAATTTGAGCATGACACAAACATATGGAAAGATATTCCATGCTCATGGATTGGGAGACAAATACTGTTAAACTGTCCACACTACCCAAATCAAGCTATAGAACTAATGCAATCTCTATCAAAATACCACAGCATTTTTCACAGAACCAGAACAAAAAATCCTAAAATTTGTATGGAACTACAGAACACCCCGAATAGCCAAAGCAATCTTGAAAAAGAAGAACAACACTGGAGGTATCACAATCCCAGATTTCAAGAGATACTACAAAACTGAGGTAATAAAAACAGTGTGGTATTCGCACAAAAATAGACACATAAATCAATAGAACAGAACAGATAATCCGGAAATAAATCCATAATTATATGATCAATTAATCTTTGACAAAGCAGGAAAGAATACCTAATGGGAAAAAGACAGTCTCTTCAACAAATGATGTTGGGAAAACTGGACAGCTACATGCAAAAGAATGAAATTAGGCCACTTTCTTAAACGACACACAAAAATAAACTCAAAATGGATTGAAAATCTAAATGTGAGAGCTAAAACCATAAAAATCCTTGAAGAGAGCATAGGTAGTAGTTTCTCTGACATCAGCCATAGCAACATTTTTCTAGATACATCTCCTGAGGCAAGGAAAACAAAAGCAAAATTAAACTCTTGGGACTACATCAAAATAAAAAGCTCTGCACAGGGGTTCCTGGGTGGCTCAGTCATTTAAGCATCTGCCTAAGGCTCAGGTCATGATCCTGGGATCAAGCCCCACATGGGGCTCCCTGCCCCATGAGGGGCCTGCTTCTCTCTCTCCCTCTGCCACTGCCCCTGCTTGTTCTCTTTCTCTCTCTGTCAAATAAATAAATGAAATATTTTTTTAAAAAGCTCTGCACAGTGAAGGAAACAGTCAACAAAATTGAAAGACAACCTACTAAATTCAAGAAAATACTTGCAAATGACATCTCTGATAAAGGGTTAGTATCCAAAATATAAAGTACTTAACTCAACAACAAAAAACCCCAAATAATCCAATTAAAAATGGGCAGAAAAGATGAACAGACATTTCTCCAAAGAAGACATACCGATGGCCAACAGACACAAGAAAACATGCTCAGCATCACCAGTCATCAGGGAAATGCAAATCAAAACCACCTCACACCTACCAGAATGGCTAAAATCAAAAGTATAAGAAACAACAGGTGTTAGTGAGGATGTGGAGGAAAGGGAACCTTTGGCACTGTTGGTGGGAATGCACTGGAGCAGCCACCATGGAAAACAGTATGCAAGGACCTCAAAAAATTAAAATAGAATTATCATATGATCCAGTAATTACACTACTGGGTATTTACCCAAAGAATATGAAAACACTGGGGTTCCTGGGTGGCTTAGTCAGCTAAGCATCTGACTTCAGCTCAGATCATGATTATCAGGGTCCTGGGATTGGGCCCCATGTTGGGTTCTGTGCTCAGCAGGGAGTCTGCTTGTCCTTCTGGTCCTACCCCACTCCTGCTCTCTCTCTCAAATAAATAAATAAAATCTTACAAAGAATATGAAAACACCAATGCAAAATGTATATGCACCTTTTATTGCAGAAGTATTTACAATAGCCAAATTGTAGAAGCAACCCAAGTGTCTGTTGATTGATGAATGGATAAGGAAGAGGGCATACACACACACACACACACACACACACACACACACACACACACACACACAAAACATACAATGGAGTATTACTCAGCCATAGAAAAGAGTTAAATCTTGCCATTTGCAACAACATGGTTAGATCTAGAGGATATAATGGTAAGTGAAATAAGTCAGTCAGAGAAAGACAAATACCATATGATTTCACTCATTTGTGGAATTTAAGAAACAAAACAAATGAATAAAGGAAAAAGAGACCAAAAAAAAAAAAAAAACAAAAAACAAAAACAAAACCCCAACAACCCGACTCTTAACTATAGAGAACAAATTGATGGTTACCAGAGGGCAGGTAGGGGAATGAGTGAAATTGGTGAAAGGGATTAAAGAGCACACTTATTGTGGTGTGCACTAAGGAATGTATAGAGTTGTTGAATCACTACATTGTACACCTGAAATTAATATTACGCTGTATGTTAATTATACTGGAATTAAAATTTTAAAACAATAAAATAATAAAAATAAAAACATAAAATGAAATAAAAAAGCTTCGACCTCTCCGTTGCTGATATTCATCACAGACAACTCTGCCACAAAGCCACCTGATGTTGTTTATCACCATGTCATGCTACCACCACATGAGTTACTGCAAAATCATTTCTCGTCTTGGGTACTATGGCGTGAGAAGATTCCTAAGTGAAGTAAGCATTGCTAAGGGAATCATTCAAAATAGGATTCGGAGGATATTAAGGAAGCAAGGCCTATGCAAGTCTCCTGTTTCAAATTGTGGAACATACTGACTTTTGATGTCAAATGTAACTTGTCAGTCAATTGCACCTGAATCATCCTCTGGAACATATTCTTCTACTTTGTACTGAAACAGAGATAATGTAACATCTATTACCTAAATAGCCAATAGTGTATTAGATAGTTTAAAGCTGCCAGTACCAATCATAATTCTTTCAAAACAAGTTATGTAACTGTATAGTTTTTGCCTTTATAAGCCCACATCGTCCATTTGCAATTTGGAGGACACTTTCAACTCCTGTCCACTCTGTGTCTCTGAATTGCAATCCCTGAGAATCCAAATAAATGCTTTCGTTTGTTCTACAGCCTCTTCTTCTTGGTCGATAGGGGTTAGGAAGTGAATGTCACATGCACCCGGTGTTTACCCTTTGGAGGGGTTACTAAATGTCTCAGAGACTTTCAGATCTCTAATGTGGAGATTCTAATCCTTCTCAACTCAGAGCATTATTATAAAGACTAGATAAGATGTGTAAAAATACTAAAAACTGTAAAATTATCTACTCATATGAGGTATTATTGATGTTGTTTTTTAATAGAAAGAAGCAAAGACAAACCAGTAATAATATTTCAAAAATAACCTCCGTAGTTATGATGATAAAGTTGATGATGGCAACAAAAAGTAACACTAATAAAATAATTTCTCTAGGGCTTCCTTTGTGCCAGCTATTATACTAAGCACTTTTCATGGTTTTTTTTTTCCATGTTATCCCCACAGCAATCACATGAGATAAACACTGATGTTATTCCAGCTTAATAAATGAGGAAACTAAATTCTAGAGAACTAGATAGCCTTGCCAACTTCCCACAACTAACATAAATTACAGCTGAGATCCAAGCTCTGGTTCTGTCTGATTCATAAACCCTATGGGTGAGACTTAGCAAAAAATTCTGAAGCCACCAAAAAGACCTAAAAACAAAACAAAACAAAATAAAACAAAAAACCTCTACTTAGGGCAAAGAGAAAAAAATAAGCAAAGCTTGGCTTAAATCGTAAAGCAGATGGTATAATGTTAATTGATGATAGAAAAGGAATAGAAATATTCAACTATTTTGTTTATTTATATGCCATCAAGAAGAATAATTGTCAAACTGCAAAGAATAGAATAAGTACTATTAAGAGAAAACCAAAAACTAAAATAGAATTGATACTGGAAGGAGCCTCAAAAAAACACACAGCACAATGTTTTTGGTTTACAGATAAAAAAACCAATGCTTGCTCAAAGTCATAAGTAAGTCCATGGCATTGTTTGGATAGAACTATCTCCCTGGCTCCTGTTTTAATGCCCTGTTCACCTATTGCATTTGAGGGATAATAATGAAGTGCAAGTCCCTGCATTCTAATCAATCAAATCACACAGGGTACTGAAAAACAGAATTACAGAAGGTCTGATGGTAATTTTTGAAATCATGGGAAATGAGAAATATATCAGAAGATAGGATTGTCCTTCAATGGCATCACAACTAGAATAAGCACTGTTAATTCAATATAAGCTACTGATGACCTGGCTTGGTCACTCTGCATCAGAATGTTGTCTTAAGCAGTAAGGAGAGTGCATAATTCATTTAGATAAATATCAATACCTAAAAAGTTCCTTAAAGATGCTGTAAAAGTTAATTGACAACGGATACTCCTTTACTAAAAATTAAGAATTGTAGGCATCCTATTATATATATATATATATTTAGCAACATTACCTGCCATGATTAAAAGAATCATCAATGACTTAAATAGAATTTAGTAAGAAGAATTAAAAATTAATGTTGAGGGGCGCCTGGGTGGCACAGCGGTTAAGCGTCTGCCTTCGGCTCAGGGCGTGATCCCGGCGTTCTGGGATCGAGCCCCACATCAGGCTCCTCCGCTATGAGCCTGCTTCTTCCTCTCCCACTCCCCCTGCTTGTGTTCCCTCTCTCGCTGGCTGTCTCTCTCTCTGTCAAATAAATAAATTAAATCTTTAAAAAAAATTAATGTTGATATGTCAGCAATTTCCTATAATGATAATAATTACTGTATGGTTGAAATAATTTTCAATTTTGTAATAAATTATTTGATCCACATTTTTTGATGTCCAGGGTACAAATGAATAAACCCATGTTATTGCTTCATCCTGGAAACAGTACATACAGCTGCCCTGTAAGAAGTCACTCAGTGTAAGCATCTGCCTTTTTTATTTCCTGATAGTCATAATAGAGCAGATTCTCTCTAGGATCTGCAGATATTTGCAAGAAAAAATGTTCAATGGAATCAATGTTCTTCAAAGCCAAGCCACCACCAAAACTCATTGAAATGCAGAGGGCTATGCCACTGTTGGCTTTTTAATTGTCTGGATTCTAAATGTTACACTTTTAATAATGATTTCTTTATTTGTTGTTGTCTCCAATATATTGTATTCCAATGTGATTTCAGCAGTGTAACAGTGTCCATTTAGGTCAAGTTTTACATCTCAGACCTCATCGGTAGGGGGAAAAGCCCAGAAATAGAATAACATAATTGATGTAGGTTTCACCATTGTTTTCTTTGTCAAAGCTTTCAGTAGATATTGTGTGTCTTTATCAACTGACAGTTAAACATTGCTGTAGCTGGACTTTATTATACCTGCCTATGGGAAAAGAAACCATGCCTCTCTTAATTTTCAGTTGCAGGCCTCTCTTAACACCCAGTTTCTCCCCAAAGTGAATTCTGGCATGCTGTTTGGCCTCTTTTAAGTCAAACCCTTGCAATATTTACAATGGTTATTGTGTAGTTATCCTCCATATTTGGCAAAAAGCCATCCAGCTCTTTTGGTATTCTACGGAAACAGACAAGACACTTAATTTTATTTCAGCTACAAAGCATATGATTAGAGTTCTGCTATAATGTACAATTCTTCCTCCTGAAGGGAAGGAAATTTTTTTCTTTACCCTTCTAGGTTCTTCTGACTAGTCTAAAAATTAAATTGACATGAGACCAATTAACAGGAGAAAAACTAATTATGTACATATGGTGGGGTTGCATAAGAAAATGAAACCCATTTCAGGCAGTCAGGCAATTAAGGCTTATATGCCATTCTGAGCTAAGAAAAGGGGAATAGGGAACTGGGACTTCAAAGGGGAGAGAGATAATTTATTGAAAGATGGGAAGAGCAAATGTGTGGTAAACAAACGTTTGCGGTGCCATGCAGAGATGATAGGAGAGGACTTTGAACAACCAGGCCTTGCTGAGTTTCCCCCACCCTAATACTCCTACTCATATTCTTTATAGTTATCTCTTGATAGCTCTCTTCCTGGACCAGGCCATCTACCTAAATCCTTGTAGGCAGTTAAAGGGAAAGTAAAAGCTCTTCCTAAGTCATTTGGGCTTTGATTGTTTTCAGCTTCAAATACTCTGCACGCCAAAGCAGTATATTCTGAGGACACTCGTTCTGAATCCCATTAGGTCCTTCCTCTAAAACTTCCCTGGAAGTTTCACATATTTTAAAAGCTGTACTGGTTGCTGTGGGAGAAGAATTGGGTTAGTAGCCAAGGGGTAATAGATCTGCAAAGGGAGAAGAGAACATAGATTAGAAAGAGGATGAACAAAGAGAAAAGAGCAAATTGAAGGACATTTTCCACACCCAACTAAACCAGCCTCCTAATCCTAGGAATATATCAGTCCAAAAAAAAAAAAAAAAGGCTGTTCTTCATTCATCTTACAGAAAGTATTAATCTTTTCTTTTAATAGATATAAGTTAGACACTATTTGTCCTGTTTGATTTAGATAGAAGCAAAATTTTTCACCAATAACTGCACAAGCCCCTCCTTGCTGGGCAGTCAGTGTATCTAGAGCATGACAATTTTGGAGTGCAACAGAGGCTAACTGTTAACTTCTAACTGGAGTAGTTCCAAAGTTTGCATAGTGTTGTTGAACTCTTATTTTATTTTCATGGAAAAAGATTGCCTTTTCCAATCCATAATTTCCAAAGGTTGGGAATAAGGTCCCCAATGCTGAAAAAAACTTGGAGTGATGACACACAAGTAGATTTTCTACGACTCCTCATCCAAATGTTTATATGGCCCAACTTTTTAAACAAAGGAGCTCAAGTTTGTAATTTGCCTTACATTTAAGGTGAAGTATCTTATGAAAGAAGGAGCCAGGCATCCTAGAAAACATTGTCCCTGATCATTTAGATGGGAACCCTTTATATACTTTGCCACCACATAATACAAAAAGTCCAGTGTGATTCAAAGATAAGGTCAGAGTAAAATCTATATTTTCCAGATCTGGGGCATTCCATGACTTTTGCTACTATTACTGTTAGCATCCATACACCTCCATCTTTCACATAGTCCTGTTAGTTTGAAAGAGAAAATTAGGTTGCCAAATATCTGATCTAGGAGGCCTGCAATCTGGCTTTGGCAGCTAGAAAGCTCAGTTTTGCCATCTGGCCGAGTTAGTTCAGATTTTATGTTAACCCACAGATAGTTTGGGGTACTGCGAAGTCTAATCGGGGAAGCAGCTAAGAACCCCAATTCATTCAGCGATGGCCTGTGAACCATCCAAAACATATGGTGATTTGGCAAATATCTGTGCTATACAAGTTAGTCCTAGAGTCACTTTTAATCTCTTTGACAGGTTCAAAAATGCCATTTATAGAATCAAGCCACAGGGTTTGACTGCAATATTGTCTGGTATATGGCCCAGGAGAAGTCCAGAGGCACGTCTCTTTTCAATGCAAAGAGGAAATTTCCCATCTATTGTCTTTATATGGGCAAGAGACAGTCCTTGGGCTTCTATAGAGGTTTTCCTGGGCCTATATAACTCAGCAGAAGGAGAGAGAGAATGATGTTTTTCTAGTCATGGATACCATACCCTATTGCTCATCCATCTTCCATACTTAGTCCACCAGGTGTTCACATCAGCAGGAACAAAGACTAGTTCAGGTTCTTTTGTACTATTTAGATGTTGACATAACCAACAATCACATTGATTAGTTAGTGTGGCCAGAGTTTTGTAAACTGTCATAAGGGGGGCGTTTGGTCTGTGCCCAACTTGTTAAAAAGTAATGGTTAATTAGAGCAAGACACAGTTGAAAAAGAGCCAATAGAGGAAACCTAGAGAGAGGAAGTAGGTAAGATAGAGAAGCCCTCTCCAGTCAGCTTCCTAATAAAAGATTAATAAATATAGGAAATATGTTTATTATTAAGAAAAGGCAGAGTTTTGCTTCTTAGTTTCTGGCTTTGGGTTGTGTGTGTGTGTGTGTGTGTTTTGTTTTGTTTTTGTTTTTTTAGTGTATGCATATACGAAGTCTTTTAAGAGGTAGGAAATAGGTGAAAGCAAAGTTTCTTGATCTGTGATCTTGGAAAAAGCTGTTTACTTTTTGATGTGGGCTGCTCCTGGGTCCTGGGAATTGGCCCTACAAATCCTTAATTTAAGATCACCTGTAGGAACTATCTCCAGTTGTCTTGAGAGTGATGTTCTGGGTCTATGTCAGCATGGCTTGTGTGAGTCCAGTAAGGTTTTTCTTTCTTTCTTTTTTGTTAAAGATTTATCTGTTTGAGAGAGAGAGCACAAGTGTGCATGTGAGTGGGGGAAAGGACAGAGGGAGAGAATCTTCAAGCAGACTCCCCACTGAGCACAGAGCCTGATATGGGGTTTCCTTCCCACAACCCATGAGATCATGACCTGAGCTGAAACCAAGAAACTGATGCTTAACTGACTGAGACACTCAGGCGCCCCTCCACAAAGTTTTTTCTTTTATTTTGATGGCAGTACAGGTGGTTAGCAGTACTTCATAAGATCCTTCCCATTGTGGTGACAGTGAGTGCTTTCTTCTAAAGAGCTTGATGTATGCCCAGTTTCCTGGTTGAAAGACATGGCAAGACTTGTCAGTCAGTGGGGGCCATGCCTCTTTCATCTGTTGGTGATATGCTTAGTGTATACTAGTTTATTCTTGTATATAGTCAGTCATAGCATCAAACCATTCACTTAAGTTCTCATAATGCTCACTTAACCCACAAACAGAAGGTTCAGAGATGACAGTAGGCATTGGATGACCAAACTCTATTTCAAAAAGGGTCGATCCATGTCTCCTGTTTGAAGTATTTGAGAGCTTTATAAAGGTCAGTGGTCATGTTTCTGGCTTTAAGTCCAGTTTCTTAACAGATCTTTCCTAAATTTTTTTATGTCTAAAATTTTTATGTTCCACTTGCCCTAATGATTGCGGATGATATGGGGTATGAAGTTTTAATGAGTACCCCAGAGTTTTTGCAAGCATGTGGTTTATCTCTGCTATTAAATGAATTCCTTTGTCTTACTGAATCCATAAAAGAATGCCAAAACAAGGAATAATCTCAGTTATTGATTTCTTTGCCACTGTTGTAGCATTGGCCTGTCTAGTCAGAGACTATTCGGTCCATTCACTAAGCATGCAGACAATAACCAAACACTGAGAACAGCCTAGAGCTCAGGGCAAATCTATAAAATCCATTTGGAATACTGCCAAGGACAGTGTGGGCCTAGGAGAACTTCCTAATGTGTACTTCTTTCTTCCAAAAAGTTGGTGAGATTTACAAGTAGTGTACTGGGAAATAATTTGATTAGAAATATTGTGGATGTCAGGACAAAACCAACTGTCTTGTAGTTCCTTAACTATCCTCCATTTGTACCTATGTCCCATTTGATGGGAGATAAGTGCAAAGTCAACAGGTCAAAAGGAAAGGGGCTACAGGAAGTCCATTTGGCCCAATGTATAACCCATCTGATAGTTGCGTGGCACCCTTGTGTATCCATTTGCCTTTTTCAGATTGTGAGGCATTTGCCTGATAGTTGATAAATGTCGGTCAGGGATAAAGGCAGGTTTAAAACTCGGATCGAGAAAAGACAGGGTGGTTCCTTTGGGGCTGCATATTTACCAGCCTTGTCAGCCCTATCATTTCCTAAGTTATCAGCCTTAGTCTGGGATGAGCAGTTAAGAATAGCAATTTTAGAAAGGAAGTGAATAGCTTGCAATGGGGCAGCAATTAGTGTCTATTAGTGACAGGAATTCCCACAGAAGTTAAGGGTTCACAGGATTTCCTAATTGTGCCAAAAGCATGGCAGACTCCAAAAGCATACCTGGAGTCTACGTAAATAGTAGCAGTCTTCCTTGTTGCCAATGTGCAAGCTCTAGTAAGAACGATTTTTCAGAAGCTAGGGCTGATTTTACAGTGAGCAAAGAATATGTTTTAAGTGTTTCAAGTGCAGAAACTATGGCTTTACCAGTTATTATGGTTCTCTAGAAATTTCTCTTACAGGAGTTATGGCAAAATAGAAGTAAATCTAGGTTGGCCAAAGGGATGTCTAAGCAATCCTCTTGTGGCTTTGAGACCAGTTTGATAATTGCCAGGCAATCATGTGGAATGGAGTGGGGCTCTCCACCATCAGGAAGGGGTAGTAAAGTAGTTGGATTTAAAGTGTTACAACGATGTGAAATGATGGAAGGGTTAGTCAAAAGAGCCTGTTTGTAAGTGGCCTGTTGCTACATAGAGAGGTGCTATCTTATGAACTTGTGAGAGAGCAAACATAGCTTGGGGAACACAGAGGTGAATGTGGGAGCCTAATGTGAGTGTACAGCTTTGTCAATCAAGGTGGCAGCTGTGGCTCCCACACACAGCATGCAGGCATACCTGATGCCACAGGGTCTAACTGGCATGAAAAATACGCTATACAATGTATTTGAAAGGCAAATGTCTGTCCTAGAACACCTGTAGCAATCCATTATTTTCATGGCAGTATAGATGAAAAAGTTTGTCAAAATTAGGTAAGCCAAGAATTGGTCGTGTTGACAATATTAATTTTGAAGCTTCAAAGGAGGTTAATCCCTCCAAAAGCCAGACAATGGGCTCTGGGATGTTATCCGGGAGGAGAGTATACAGAGGTTTAGCAAGGACAGCAAAATTAGGAATCCATTGGTGGCAGTAGCCAGCAGTCCCTAGAAATTTACATAACTGTTCTCTCATTTGGGGAAGAGGGATGGAGAAAGATGACTCAAGAAATTTGAAGGTGAGCTTTTGAGTGCCCTGAGATACCCCATGTCCTAAGCCCATACCAGGTGAAATTTAGATCTGGACGCTTTAATGGCCCTGTTCAGCTAGTATCTTTAGGAAAATGAGGGGTTCTCTAAAAGCTCTCTGTTTAGTTTGGTTACAAACTGAACAACAGTGGAGCCTTGGTAAAGGTTACAGAATCCGAGTCAGTTTAGAGACTTGGAAAAAGATTGAGGGATACCTCTGAAGTGTGCGAGTCCATGTTAACTGTCTCCTTCTAAATGTAAATGCAAAAAGAAAGTGAGAGTCAAGATGCAATAGGATAAAAAAGGATGAGTAGAGGGCAATCACTATAAACTGACAGCAGCAGCAGCAGGAACTGAGGTAAGAATAGTAGCTGGATTAGGGACTGTGAGGGTAGCAAGGAGTCACAAGAGTTTATGGCTTTTAGGTCTTACACAGATCAATAGATTCGGTTCCCATCTGAATCAAATTTATCTTCTTTCTTTATAGGCAACATTGGAGAGCCAGAGGGTGAGGAAGGAAAGACAAGTAACACCCTGCTGCAACAGTCTATTAGAGGTTCAATTCCTCCTTCTGCATCCCTGGAGAGAGAATATAGGACCACTGATGGAAACAGTTTATCTTTTTCCATGCAAGGCGCCCAGACTCCACATTCAGTAACAATCCAATTTTATTTGCATGTGTAGCCTAGAGACTAATCAGGACAGCTTTTAAAGACTCATCCTCTTCTAAGGAATTTAAATTAAGATGAGCTTCCAATAAGGGAGGTAGAAATTTAAAGTTTGATCTGAGGGCAGGAAAACAAAAATGCCTTATTCATTGCGGTTTATAGTGGCATTAAATTTACATTAAAAAAATCTCTACCAAAAGGAGTTGGGACACTAGAAAGCCATGATGAGTATTAAGGAGAGCCTAAGGATATTGGGGTTGGCTGAGATATGGTCAATGAAATAAGCTGCCCAGAGACTCCAATACCTTGAATAGAATCAGAGGCAACAAATAAACATAAATCCTGAGCAGATGGTAGAGAAAGTCGCATCAGTGTCAATTAAGAAATCCAGTTCCAATCCTCTATGTTAAGTTTAATGATGAGCTCTGGGGTGCTACTGAGGATCAGCTGACCATGTCATTTGAGGGGGAATTGTCCCATAGGAGAAGAACAACGAACCTTCTGGGAGTGATGGAGACTACGGAGACTGTTCCTTGAACTTTCCTCTCTTTTTTGCAGTATTTGTAATTGTCTGGAGCCAAACAGGGAGGGGTCCAAGTGGAGCCTAAGTTACTCTCAGAGTCATGCTTTTGCCTTTCTCAAGATTCAAACTGCAAAGCAAGAATTCTTTCATTTAACTTTTTTTTTCTTGTATTCCTGTAATTTTCAAAAAACTGAGTAGCTGCCTCTATTATCACACTGAGAGGTTGGCTGGACAGCCCTTTCTATTTTTAATTGCGATATAGATAGATGATAGATAGATAGATAGAGATATCAGGGAGCAAATTTCCCACTAGAGCAGAAATTAAAAGATTTTTATGTTCTAGAGCTTACAGGTTCAATGCAGAATACCTTTAAGAAGTCTGTATAAAGTGCTCAACGCAACGACCTTCAGATGCTATCCTTCTTTCTGAGTGCAAAATTCAACCTTAGACCAATTTACTTTAGGGAGAAAAGCCTCTACTTTGCTCCTATCAAACCTTGACTATGAGCCTCCATCAGAGCTATTTCCTGGTTATTTGTAAGAGTATGTGGGAGAAATTCTAGCCATCTGTTTCCTCTGTGAAGGGGGTTTTCCCCCAGGGGGCCATCTGACTTCTGACTTGTCTGGTAACCACAGTATAATCATGGACAAGAAGAATACCTCTTAGCAACCAATCTAGCTCCCTGTGAGTAGAGTTGTGAATGACCACTAATCTTTCTAACTCCTCTCTAAATTTGGTAGGATCTTCTGAGAGTAGAGGTAAAGGGCTTTATAATTTAAAAGCTCTGCTGCTGTCCAGGCGACATGAATTCTCTGTGGTGCAGGTCCAGGATACACCCACAAAGGACATTGCACAGGAATGCCTGAAGGTGGTAGAGCCTGATTGCAGAGCCCCGGAAGGTAAAAGGAATTACAAGAGACAGCAAAGCAAGCCCTACTGCCTGCCTGGGGTACTTCTGATAAATTCACTTCCTGGCTTGTAGTATTTATGTGAATAACCCGTATAACCCACGCCTGGAGATCAAGTCTGAGGGCCATCAGTAAATCTTGTTTAAAAAGGAAAGTCAGGGGTGCCTGGGTGGCACAGCGGTTAAGCGTCTGCCTTCGGCTCAGGGCGTGATCCCGACGTTATGGGATCGAGCCCCACATCAGGCTCCTCCGCTATGAGCCTGCTTCTTCCTCTCCCACTCCCCCTGCTTGTGTTCCCTCTCTCGCTGGCTGTCTCTATCTCTGTCGAATAAATAAATAAAATCTTTAAAAAAAAAAAAAAAAAGGAAAGTCAAAACAGGCAGCTGCGTGTTTAAGGGATTTTTCTGGGGAAGTTGGAAGAATTCCAGAATCTAAGAGAACTGGCTGAGAAGATGGAGCTGGGTTTTAAGAGGGGGGTGGGGGGTTTAGCTGGGGACCCAGAGACCCAAAAGATCTTCTGCAAGGACAGGGACAGAGAGTTGGGAGTAAGGGGCACATCAGAGGGAGAAGAAGGGAATTTATGTTAGATGCAGCTTTAAATTTTTGTTCTAAGTCCAATTTCTTCTATTCTTTCATCTTATTGAGGGAATAGGGCTAAGGCTAGCCATTACACTTCTTTAAATCTTTTTTTCAATCTGATCTTCCCATGGGTACCAATAAGATAGGTATCTAGGATGAGGGCTCTCTAAAATTTTTTCAAATATAGAAGTTTTTCCAATTCAAAAAGCTCGATCATTGGACTATGGACAAGTAAAATCTCCAATGGTATATTTATTTCAATAATGACTTAATTTAATAAACCATTTCATGGAAAAACCTAGAGGTAACTTTCCAGGCTTAGAATAAATCTTTACTATGGATGCAAGAGACATCCCTGGAGTGGGTAGAGGATGCAGCTCCCATGATTCAGAAAGTTCACTCCCAAGATAGTCTAAGAAAATAAAAGTCCTTCATTGCCACAAGTGGTAAGAATGGTATAATGAAAATAATATTTCTGGTTTGCCATGAGAACATGAAACACCTCCAGTTACGGACTTGTTATTCTGTGACACCAGGCAGGTGCTATTGGAATGGGATTTTTTTCTAGCACTAACAAAGCAATGAAATTTTGAGACAACAAAGCCCCTTACGGAGGACTGGGACCTCTTGTGACAAACCCCTCTGATTGCTGGCACAGTGGGACAAAGAGAGTGCAGCTTGTGACTTCATGTCTCAGAATTCCAGTCTCTTTAACTGTCCAGCAGGATACATGCTGGTATGTGCACCTTGAACTTATGTGCTCGTTGGTGCAGACCAAAAAAGAATGTTCTCAATGGTCACAAAGTCAAGCTCTCAGGACATAGAACAAGATGACAGGAAAACCTCACCTAGTTTTTCTTATATGCACATTAACAACTTTATCTAAGCCTTGGTTCTCTCAGAGCCAAACTAATACCTAAGAAGAATGTGCTGCTGGATTGGAAGTTGTGTGGTATTTTTACAGTGTATCTCACTGCACAGAAATTTTCTTGAGGTTGGCAGATGACCTAGTGTCAGTCTAATCCATTCTCTGGCCAACTTATCCTAACACAGGAGTCTTTGGGTTAGGGGACAAGCACTCTACTAGCTCTTAAGCACTTTACCTGTACTCACCAATTTTGCCACTTTGGCTTCCAAGACATCCCTCAGCAACGGCCTTCACCTCATGTGCACGTTAACCCACATCAAAGTTTGTTTACACAGATCCTGTTCTGATGAGAACTGTGAATTCACCAACCTGCAAGTCAGCTCAAATACCAGGCGTAAAGGGCTTATGCCTGAGTTTTGCCTATGATTTCCCTTCCTATGACAAACAACGTACAAGACAAAGAAAAACCACGACCATCTCTAGGGAGAAAAGGATCAATAAAAATCAGGAGTACTCATAACAAATCTTCACCAGAGTCACTATACCCAAGAAACTAGTTCCACAAATATTTTCGCCCACTAATCTAAATTTAGAAAAGAAAAAAAGCAACCCTCACCACTCTTGCTTTCACTGGACCCTGCAGGCAGAGACCCAGGAAACGGATAGGGTAAGAATCTTTACCTTCTGCCCACCTCTTGTCAGAGGTTCCAGGATCTCTCAGCTGCAGCAGTCCCAGAGCGGGCAATGTCCAACCAGTAAGGTTAATCCTGCTGACTATGCCAACTGTAGGGGAGGAGAATTTTCCCTCTACCCTTCTAGGTTTTCTGGCTGGCCTAACAATTAAGTTGGCATGAGACAGATTAACAGGAGAAAAAAATTAATTATGAATGTACAGGGCCCCGTAAGAATATGAGACCCACATGCAATCAGACAATCGAAGTTTATCTGTCATTCTGAGCTAAGAAGGAGGGATAAGTCTGGGGGACTTCAATCTACAGGAATATGGGAAGAGCAAATGTTTGGTAAATAAATGTTTGTGGGACCATGCAGAGATGATAGGACACAGAGAGGACTTTGAACAGACAAACCCTGCTGAGTTCCCCCCAGTTTACCACTCCTAGCCCATATTCTTTGTAGTTATCTTTGGTGATAGCTCTCTTCCTGGACCAGGCCATCTACCAAAATTCCTTTAGGCAGTTAAGGGGAAAGTAAAAGCCCTGTGTGAGTCTTCTGGGCTTTGATTGTCTTCACCTCAAACTAGCACGCATGTCCAAGTGGCATATTCTTGGGACACTCATTCTGAGCCCTGTCACTCCCAAAGGCAGTGGTGATAACCTTTAGCAGTCTGACTTTCTGACTTAGTTTAGATCTTCTTTTTTTATCGAACATGTTCTACAGATTTTCTTCCACATGTCCTATGCTGCTCTTTTCAAGCCATCTGTCTTAGGATATTACTTCTTTAGTTTGGGGTGATCATTGCTTTTCAGGAAAACTAACCAACTTTGGCTTATGAATCCATAAAAGATACTGAGGCCTGAGGTAGTGTTTATTTCAGGCCAAATATGATGATTACAATCTGATTTTCAAAAGAAAGGGAATAAGCTCACTTCTGATTTTTTTCTTATGGTTATTACTCTGATTAATCAATAATTAATTAATGTGAAAATTAATTGAAAGGCAGAAAAATAGTGTATCTTGATATCAACAAGGCATTTTTAAAAAGTTTTATATGGTAATCTTAAAAAAAGACAAACATTTGGATCATAAAACATTTAGGTAGATTTTTGGCTGGTTGAATGACTCTTCCCAAACAGTGTTGATCCATGATCTCCCAGTTCTGCCACTGACCCAGCTCTATTAACATGTTTAATTAATAATAATGGGTGATATATACTGAATCCTTACACCGGGCTAGGGGTAGGAATTTTAAGCATTTTGTATACTAATTGATTTATTCTTTACAAAAACCCTATGAAGTGGGTACTATTATATCCTTCATTGTAAAGATGAAGAATTAAGGGTGAGAAAGGTAAGGGCCTCCATTCATGATACACAGCTAGTGTGTAGAGCCAGGATTTTTGAACTGGCTAATTTTTTGAATGACAGAGTTGAGACAAGTGAAAACTAATAAGATAAAATTCAAACAGGATAAAAATGCTAAGTCTGCATTTAGATTCAGCAAAATCAATACAATGCTTATAAAAAGAAGTCATTTTGTAACAATTTATGTAAAAAAAAATACTGAGTTGTCTCAGCTGACTAAAAGCTAGAAATAAATCAACAGTTTTCCTATTAAGAAACTTACCCTGCATGTGTTTCCAGACCAAGGGAAACAGCACTGCACATTTCAGTGGTCAGACCATCTCTAGAGGATTGAGTTATATTCTGATACCTCATTTTAAGAAAGATACATGGCCATTTAGAATGTGTTCAGAGAAGCATAACTAAGATAGTACGAAATCTCATCATAAGCCTGACGACTAAACAAAATATATTATATTTGATGACAAACAGTTTTGAGAGGGACAGGGTGGAAAGGGAGATATCATAATCCACACAAACAGAATTTAAATATTTGCTGATTGCAAGACAGTCTTATGAGAGAGAAGCTATTCTGCATTGTTCAAAAAGACAAACCAGGGTCAACGAGCCAAATTTATAGGAAGCTCATTTTCAGCACAGTGTTCAAGGAAGAAGTTTTTCATAAGTAGAGTCATCTAAAAATTAAATGGTTGATAAGTAACGGGTAAAAGTAATCTTTATGTATTAGATACACTTGCTAGAAAATATATGAGCTTAAAAAGTTGATGAATAGGATTTGCTTTAATTTTTTTTAAGATTTTATTTATTTATTTATTTGTTTGTTTGTTTATTTATTTATCAGAGAGAAAGAGAGCATGCGCACAAACAGGGGGAGCAGCAGACAGAGGGAGAAGCAGGTTCCCCGCTGAGCAGGGAGCCTGATAACAGGACTCGATCCCAGGACCCTGGGATCATGACCTGAGCCAAAGGCAGGTGCTTAACCGACTGAGCCACCCAGGTGTCCCTAGGATTTGCTTTAAAATAACAGAGCAAAAAAAATGTGGATGGGAAAAAGCTGCAACAAGAATAGAAAAATATGTATTATTGTTTATTTATTATTGCTGAATACTTGGAGCTTACTTATAGAATTCTTTCTCCACTATATGTAATTGAAATTTTTACTTACACAAAACGAACACATGGTCTCAGTGGGTAGTGAGGTCCCATTTTTAGATACATTCACACAAAAACTGGATGTCCACTCGAACTGGATGTGCAGAGTGCACAGAATGTTGGACTTTAAGGTTCTTTCTAAGATTAAGATTCTGGAAAGGAAGCTAGCAAAGACGTGTGAAGTAATTCAGAGAGGAAGATAACCCCTCACCAGCAGCTTTTATTATTGACATATTTTTGCTGCCTGCTCATCAGGTCTCTTACATGCTACCTTGTTTTGCTGTCTGGATTAGCTGTTCCATTCCCCGGTGGTTTGGATGCTGTCAAGGTCTATTACTACATAACAGAAACTCTCATCATAAATCCTGTAGCTAAAAGGCACAGAGCTGTCACACAGCCTTCAACTGACAACTTTCTCAAACATGAAACTTTCACACATTAAAACAGATTATTCTTTAACTAGAGAAGCAAAATATTTCACCTCCCTTCTAACTACCCTTTGAAATCTACCACTAGATAATCATGAGAGGTCTCAAAACGGAGCACCCGTGCTATCAAATGTGAGTTTGAGAGGATCACATCTGATCCACATTGAAAGGATCGTATTTCAGAGGATCTTCCTGAGGAAGATAGTCGAGTACCACATCAGCCTGCCTGTGACAACCTAGATCTATTTTAAATCGATGAAAACAGTTGGCCAGATATTCCAGTTTCTTAGGCATTTGGTAGTATTGCACTTCCTGGTCCTCATGTGGGTAGATGTAACCTCATGTAATTCTGCCCAGTAAACTGTGAGTAAAGCATTGTCAAGGTCAGGCTCTCCAAACCTCTCTTTTCCCAAGGCATGGCCATCAGCGATGTTCAAAAGGTGAGTGTTCTATCTGTATAGGTCCTTGCATGGCAACGATAAGCAAAGCCCTTTGAGATCCCATGATGGACATGTAGCTTGCGTGCAACATAAGCCTTCATGTTGTAAACCACCGATATTTTAGAGGTGCTTGTTACTGCAGTTTGTGGGTAAACTTTTAAAATGGACCCCCGATCCCCTCCCCTTAAGTGTGGGCAAGACTTGTGAATATGGTGAAACCTCACTCTCATGATATGGCCAAAAGGAAGTTTGCAGATATGATTATGATCTTTAATCAGTTGACTTTAATCAGCTGATTTAAATCAAAAGGGAGATTATTGTAGGTGAGCTTGACCTAATCAGGTGAGCCCTTAAAAGAGACAAAAAGCAGAACCAGACATTCCAACTGGCTTGAAAGAAGCAAACAGCCCTGTTTTTCATTGTGTCTGGACAACGGCAGCTGCTGGGACCTGAGAGCGGTCCTCAGCTGGTGCCTTGCAAGGTGACCCGCAGTCACGCAGCTGCAAGGGAATGACCTTGGACAACAGCTAGTGAGCTTGGAGGAGGACCTCAAGCCGCAGATGAGATTACAGCCCCAGCTGGCATCTTGATTTTCAGGTTGGTCAGTCTGAAGACAGGACCAGACAAACCCATCCCCAGAATGCTGACCCACAGAACCTGAGAGATAATAAATTGGCGCTGTTCTATACTGCTAAACTTGTGGTAATTTGTTACCACAATAAAAACTAATATACCACAATAGATCTGAGTCTACACCGGCTGATAAGACAGAGAAATCAACTGCCATGTTATGATCATGATAGTGCCAGAAATATTTAGGAAAGCAGAAAAATCATATTGATGAATAACACATCTGTACAGTGGCACTCCAGATGGCCATTACATTGAATGAGGTAGGTCTGTATGTGCTGTTATTGAACAATGTTTGACATATTTGTCCAGTGAAACTAAGGTACAGGTCATGTATACAACATGATCTCATTTGCATTTTAATGGATATATAAAAATTGCATATCCACAGACAATTTCTGGAATAATAAATAATTATTAACACTGACTATATCCGAGAAGGGGCACTGGAAGCCCAAGGTAAAAGGAAGAATGACTTCTCGTATAAACGTTTGCACTGCTTGAATTTTTAACATGTGCACATATTGCACTTCCAATTTCTGAAAAATGAATATAAATGATAAACAAACTAATCAGCTACACTTATTGAATAGATACTAAATGCAAACCACTTTCCTCAGTAAGGAGTTGCACCGAAGATCATGGAGTAGCTGCTTGTTTGGCAACGTACTCAATGAGACAAATTTGAAAAAAATGATGGCAACACAGAGAATTATAATTTCTGCGTAAAACTGGGAAAATAGTTGGTAGTTCATGAAGTCCCAAGAGGGCATCTTAAGAAAGAGTATGCAGATGCTGCAAGTATGAAAAAGGCGGGCTTTGAAGGAAGGGCACCATCTCTGACATTGCAGTGTCAAAGCTGCCACATGACGTGCTTTGTCCTCCATCTAAACAAGTCTGAATCGCATGAGTTCGATGCCTAGGGACGTAAACTGGGTTTGTAGCAGATGTTCCTGGAGACTTGAGTCCATCTGCTCGGCCCACCTCGGATTTTACATCTGTAGCAGACGCTTCCATGTAACCTACAGCTTCCCACCACAGGAACCTTTGCTTTTCTGCTTAGGACCTTTTGCCAAATCTGTGGGAACCCAGCGTCTGAAGTACTGGGCAGTTAACATCTCTGAGGGTTACCTTCAGCCAATGACAGGGGAAGCCAGTGGATAAATGCTGCCATTCCCCAAGCCTAAGAGAGAATTCTAGAAAGCATTCTGTGAGTTGAACCCTCATTGCCTACAATAGTAGAGAATTTAGAATGCAACCTTTATTAGCATTTCTCCTTCTCCCGCCTTACTCCTCCTTTTTTTCCTCCTACTTCCTGAAATCACTCCCAAATTATGTGCACTAAATCTTTATTTCAAGCTCCACCTTTGTGGTTACCCAAACCAAGATAGTGTTTGTTAAAGAAGGGGGAAAAGCATGCAGTTTTAAATGGCTGAATATGCAAAACAACAGCGTTGCTTCTTGCAACATTATTTCTAGAGACAGCCTAAGGCAGTCTTAAATCATCAGTAAAAGCGCTCTCTGCAAGAGAGGATTCTACCGTGAAATAGATAGCATTCAATCCCAGAGAAAGCCGGTTGTGCTAAATTAGGCCTATTCTAAGAAGGCTAACCTGTAGTTGCTCCTGGCGGGAGGCATTTCAAATACTCACTAAATTCTCCTTACTTTCATTTTACCTTGTTACGCTTCATTATGCCCCAAGTAACACAGCAAATAATTCCCTTTGGCCCTCACTGTTTACTGCTTTCCAAATATGGAACAAAATGCTTACCATCCTCCTCCTCACTGTCTAGCCAAAGTTACCTATCACTCTTCTTGCTCTCATTGTGTTCGGCCATTCTAACTACCCTTCTGTGAATTCCTTCTTGCTGTTTACGTGTACCAAGCATTCCAAGTAAAGAGTCTCATCTCAGAAGTAGGGTGCCTAAGACAGTCTTTGGGAAGACTTCAATTTGAACAACAGCAACAAACGAGAAAGCTCCTTTGTCCACCTTCAAGATCCTTCCTATATTGCAAGAGCCAGTAGAATCTGTGACCCATTTAATTTCACAACGGAAATCTAGGATTCTCCGATTCCTCTCCACCCGAGCAACTATTTACAGATTTTCCTCAGATATACCTGTTTCCCTCATGCTACTCCTTTTGTTGTAGGTATAATTAAGCTGATTGCAGCCCCAGGTGGCCACTATAGCAATTCAAAATGAGTGCTCTAACTGTGCACTTTTCTCTCCGCCTTGCTCAGCCTGAGGATGGCTGGATGGCCCCAAGGCTCTCATTGTTAATATTAGATAAATTTCGTCCTTTTGTAAATCTTCATTAGCCCCTTCCTCTTTCTCCAGAATGGCTTCTTCTGGCGCCCAGCTCATTCCTTGTGACAACCATCTTTCTTGGCTAGAAGTTGCTGAGGAAACAGAAAACCTGCCTGTTATCATTCCCCACATTTGTTCCTCTGATCACCTCCCCTTCCATGGGTGTTTCCTCTCGGAGACAATTTAGTTTCTGAAGCTCACTAAGCAGAGGTCGATTTTACTGTCAATTATGTCCAGATCTTCATGTTAACTAAATAAAGGAAATTTAAGGGGAAAAAATAAATCTCTAATTCTTCTCAGTAATTTTTAACTTCAGGGAAATAAAAGAACACATGGTGATAAGTGGACATCACCAGATTTAAACAAAGGACTCAAGGTACTTTTTCTGAGTACTTGTAATTAGGCTAATACTTCACGTCAAGACTTCAATCTGTATTTGGAAATTTTATGACATTTTATGTGATCATTTCTGAAAGCTCAGTTTGAAACCACTCTGCACACTGTATGAAAAGAAGTAGAATACAGAAGTAATGTTTGTGAGGTGGCTAGTCCACGCCAGACACATTTCACAGGGGTTGGCTCATTTGATTTCACAACAATCTCCATCCTGCAGATTATCAAATTTAGGATAAGGGACCTGCTCAACTTACTAATAACATCAATAGGTGAAAGAAAATCTACCCACTTTCCACTTTGTCACACTGCTTTCAAGTAACAGACATACTTTCTCAATCGTTCTATGTACTCACAATCATTATCATAGTCAGTATATATAATTCAGATAGAGGTAGCCACACTTCCTATTTTGTAAATGTTGGGAATATGAATTGTTGACTAGGAAGAAAATCCAGACCCTCAATATTTGTCCTCTTTAGAGGAATGATGGGATATAATCTCTTGCTTCTTACTAATGTCCCTGTGATATCAGGAACTATTTTTCACAAATCCTATTAGAAAGCTGTGGAAGACACTGCCTGTTGCTTGGCTGTCCTAACCATGACTCACAATCCATTATTCCTAACCATATTCCATGAGTGGGCATAGAAAATCCTTGTGGCTTACATAGATGCCAAAGTTGCCTAAGGGATTTCTGGGAAAGCTTTTTCTTTCCTGATACAGACGCCACACATTTCCTGTCACCTTCTTCTTCTTCTTCATTTTTTATTTTTATTTATTTATTTATTTTTATTTTTCATATTTTAGAGAGAGAGAGAGAGAGCGCCGGTGGGGAGGGGTAGAGGGAGAGAGAGAATCTTAATCTTAAGCTCCACACCCAGCGTGGAGCCCGACACAAGGCTCAACCTCATGACCTAAGATCATGACCCTGAGATGATAATCTGAGCTAAAACCAAGAGCGGGACATTTAACCAACTGAATGACCCAGATGCCCCGCACCTTGGTCTTATCTTAAATATGGATGCAATGATTGGAGCCAAAGTAGCCACCTTTCAACCATGAAGGAAACACTAAAAAAATCATGGTGATAGGAGCTCTGACACTGGTGAACAGCTGAATCTAAAATAGGAATAATAAACTTTCCTTTGTTTAAGCCACTCTAGTTGAGTTTTTGTTATTTATAGCTGAATACATTGCTAACCGATACAAGAACAAAATATTTTACAGCAGAAGTTTGGTCCCATTAAATGGGGAATGTATTTTATCAACAGGTATCTATGTGAAAAATAATCTAGATCAGTGGTTATCCAATAGGCGTTCTGTGATAATGGAAACGTTCTCCATCTGCACTGTCGCATATGGTAGCCATCCATGATTACTGAGCACTTGAAATATGGCTGGTGCAACCGAGGAACTAAATTTATATTTTATTTAATTTTAATCAGTTCAACTTTAAATTTAAATGGCTAGTGGCTAACATGTTAGACAGTGCAATCTAGACATTTTGTGAGTCATGACATACATGTCATGTCTACGTTTGGGATGAAAAACTGAAAATGTGCAAATCTACTTGAGGCAAATGAATTATCTGCTTGTTTAGTAGACTGTCTCTATGGCCAGAGAGATATCTTCAGTGAAAAGTTGCTTGTGGTCTTGAACTAAAACACAATTAAGGTATATGTCTTTTGGATGAGGGAAAAGAGAGAATTCTGAGGCTGAAAACACAGAATACTGTTTCATTTTTCTAACGGGACCGCTCCAAAGCATTGACACAAAGGAGTAATTATTCTTAAGAGACATCATAAGTTAAATTCATTTCTTGTCATCCGAGTCATTACCTCTATAAGAACAGCAGTGAGTACAGCCTACTTTCAGTAAAGGGTGTCTTCGGGGTACCCCAATCCACTTCATCAACAACCCTCCCTTCCAGATTTTATACCTTTTCCTCCAGTTATATCCATCTCTACTTTGGTGGTCTACATTATGGTTTTATTCCCTTACTCCTAGAGAATGTTGTAAAGAAATCTTTCCAGGGTCAATATGTTACAGGCTGAATTAAGTCTCCCCCCAAATTCATATGTTAAGAACTTACCCCTGGTACCTCAGAATGTGACTGCATTTGGACACAGTGTCTTTAAAGAGGTAGCTGAGTTTAAGTGAAGTGATTAGGGTGAGACTATATATATACACACACACGTATATATAATACATACATATAATCCAAACACGACTAATGTCTTTAGAAAAAGAAATAAAAAAACAGATAACACACTGACCCAGAGGTTAACATATGAGGACACAGTGAGAAGGCAGCCATCTGCAAAGCAAGAAGAGAGGTATCAAGAGAAACTAGACCTACCAACACCTTGATCTTGGCTCCTAGCCTCCAGAACTGTGAAAAAGTAAATTTCTGTTATTTAAGCCACCTAGTCTGTGGTATTGTTACAGCAGCCCTAGCAAATTAATACACAGTATCTGCCAATTTTCTCATGAGCCCTCAAAAAGAGGCTCTATGTGGGGTGTTTCTGGCAACGTTAGATAAGGCAAGAGCATGGTGGCAAACTCATGGGGGAGATATTCTGGCAGTTGGAATTTTGAGGTCTGCCCAGTTCACATGTATGAGATTATCTCCTCAGTTAGTCAGATGTATATGGGGGCAGGAGTACGTGGACTAGACATGGGATGTAGAGGGGAATTAATCACTTAGAAAAATCTAGAACTTAGATAGTTGAACACCAATTATTTCATACAATGTTAGGTCTGAAAGAGACACTACAGATGATATAGTTCAACACTTTCTTTGTATAGGTGATAAAACTAGGCCCTGAAAGAAGAGCTGCTTGTCCAAAATCACTCAGTCCGTTGGCAAACTGGGATCGGATCCAGGTCTCTGGTTCATTGTTCTGTCTTTGATTACATCCTATTTTGAGGCAAGGACATATTCAGTTTTATAATTTTTTTATTGGAATACCATGCAAAATGCTTATAAATCAGAACTTGTATTTTAAAAGTTAGCTCAGGTCCCAGTTTTAAATCCACCATTTATCAGTTTACGTCCTTAGGCAATCACTTAACCTGTTGAGGACTCAGTTTTTTCATCTGTAAAGTGATGGTGATAATGGCTGCCCTTGCTATCTTACAGGATTGTCTTAATAACAACAACAACAAAAAAAGATAATCCATGAAAAGGTGCTTTGGACATCACAGTGCTTTATCATTTTAAGGTAATAATATTTTGGCTTTTTGTAGCTGAAGGTTAAAGTCCATTGTTTATTACCCATGATGGTTTTACTCTTAAACAAGTCCACTGTATCAAAATAGATAGTTTAAAAACATTCTAGGGGCGCCTGAGTGGCTCAGTCAGTTAAGTGTCTACCTTCGGCTCAGGTCATGATCCTGAGGTCCTGGGATGGAGTCCCATGTCCAACTCTCAGCGCAGCAAGGAGCCTGCTTCTCCCTCTCCCTCTGCCTACAGCTCCCTTGCTTGTACCCTCTCTCTCTCTGTCAAATAAACAAAATCTTTAAAAAAAAAAATTTAAACCCAAACTGAGCACCAGAACTAGTCATATCAAGAGAAAATATCCATGAACTTTGGAAGAGGTTTAAATGGAATGGTTCCCTGCATCTGTGTTTATGTTACTGGAGGAAAGTTATTGCCTCTGGCAAAGAAATCAAGAAATCTGTAGCTCATTTCCCCCTTGATTACAAGATGATAGATAAGTGTTCATATACATCTGTCTTTGGGGGCTTCAGATAAACATACACTGTAAATTCAAGCCAAATCCCTGGAAGCCACTTACAAACAAAGTCTAAAAACCTCCTGCATCCAGAAACCCCTCAGCCAACCTGATCTTCCTCACTGAGGAATTGGCCACAGGAATTGATTCCCCAGCTTCTTTACGAAGGGACTCTCAGAACTGAGCTCTTTATTTCCAAAGCGATTTCTGGTTCTTCACTAAGGAATCTGTGTAAGAACTTAAGTGGTACGTGGGCCAGACAATTACGAGAGAAGTCGCATAACTAGATGTGCACTCTGGAGCAGCCATCCGCTGTATTGTTAATATTTTATTGTCAAGCTTACATATGTATAAATTTGTGCCACTTATTAAGACCAGTAAGAACAATGAAACCTTATCGATAATCACAGTTGAAATCAAGAGAGCAGTCACAGCATTTTATCAGCTTCTGCTTCCCAGTTACTTTTGCATTTAACTTTCTGGTATTTATGAATAGTATAGGTGATACAAGTTTGAGTTGCAATATCATGATACACGTGAACTAAAATGCCTTCCTAGTAAAATGTATACTCTCGAGGGCAGGGACCCTTTCTGTCTTACAGGGTGCTGAATCCACAGCATCAGGCCTAACACACAAGTCTTTAAAAGAATAATTATTTATTTATTAAATGAATCCTTTGGCTGAAAAAATACTCTTGGGAAATTATGTGCTCAAAATTTATTTTCTGTTAATATCTAATCGCGTCCCATATTTCTTCTTATAAATAAGTTAGATGGGAGTCTCCAACAATGAACTGTATCACTTACTACATTATTGTCTCTCTGTTTCAAACTCTCCCTTCTATGCTCTTCTTTTGTGATGCTGGGCCACGACTCTGCAAGGCACATTTCTGCATAGTGCGTTGGATCCACACTAGGCTCTTATAACTTTGGCCACTAGAGAGAGAATGCAAGTCTAGGGGAGGCGGAAGAGACTTAGCTTGCAGCTCCTATGAGCATCCGGCCAGCCCTGCTTCTTCACCTTGGCAGTGGAAGTGGCCGTTCCTTCTTGCAGCAGCTGCAAATCCGTTTGCAGTTCTCCCAACACTTGCAGAGCCAGCCCCACTATCTCCCTCACCCCCAGAGATAACAGCACTCTCTCCAGAGAATGCCCCATCTTCAGAGGTGTGGATCCCAAGCCCCTGGAGAAGCTCCTCTGAACTCAGATTCCAACCACCAAGAAGCAACTCCTCCTCAGAGGCCCGGATGTCAGCTCTGCAAGCTCTCCTCCTCTACGTGTCTAAGTGTTAATAATTACAATCTCTTCCTTTAGTTCTCTCAGCAAACCTAAAAGTTGTTCCTGCTCCTCAAACGTTAACAGGCCTCAAAATCATCTAGAGGGCTTATAAATCACAGATCCCTGAGCCCCATTCCCACAGATTCTGAGTCGGTATGTCTGGGGCAACACCTGAGAATTTGCCTTTCTAACATGTTCCCAAGCAATATGGAGGCTTCCGGTCTTGAGTCCCATTTGGATCCTGTCTTCAGACTTCAATGTGGTACTGAATTCCTAGCCAAAGGGAAATGGAATGTGAAAAATCCAAGACATTCAGTGGCATTAATAGTTAATCAAATTATCAGCTCTGGATGGTTGTGATGGAGCTCCTTGCGGACTCAAGCAGCTGTTGCACTTGGCCATTACGTCAATACGTCAATAGAGATCATCACAAGGACAGGGGTATGAGCTAGATTCTTCTGGGTGCACTGACTTGCTTAAAAAAAAAAAAAAAAAAAAAAAAAAGGAGAACCTGAGGTCTTTAAACTCTCGTTTCAAGTCACATCAGAGAACTGAAAAGTTTTCAGGGTAGCCCTAAAAGAATCTCTATTTTTTTTATTCATAAGACTAATATTGCTGAAAAGCAAATACAAAATTTAATTTTTTGATGGGCAGGATTCACAGCCCCTCAAAGTCTCCCTTGAAAGTTATGATGCTGGAGGTCAGAGGACAATTAGGGGCATCTGTTTGCACTTGGATGAAACTTAGAATTTTGAAAACTTCCAAGTAATTCTGAGCCTCTTTTGCCAGTGCTAGAAGCTCATTCTGCTATGATCTGGGGAGATCTCCCTTGCTTAAAAACATTGTATTAACCTCATCTAGAACAGCTGTCCAGTGCGGGTGCCCATTTTTTCAAGGCTCATCCCCGCAAGGGAGAAGCCCGTTATCTCTACAACTTATTGTCATTAGACCCATAACTAGAGTCAGATCTCTGCATTGGGAAGGGGTTATCCTGGTTTAATTTTTTCTGTTTGGTGATCACAAGGTCAGGATAGAGGGAGGCAGGAAGATCAGAGTCAGGGAAAAGAAGATGATATGATGATGAAATCAGAAAGAAAGAGATTGAGAGGGAAGAAGAAGAGAGAGAGAAATTTGAAGATGCTATCCTGTTGGATTTGAAGATGGAGGAAGGGGCCACAAGCTAAGAAATGCAGGTACACTGGAGAAGCTGAAAAAAAAAAAACAACAACAACAAGGAAGTGGATTTCCCCCTAAAATCTCCAGAAGGAATGTAGCCCTGCCGACACCTTAATTTTAGAATTTCTGACCATGATAACTATAAAATAATAGATTTGTACTGTAAGACACCAACTTTGTGGTAATTTGCCACAGTAGCAATAGGAGAGGAATATACTGGTCCTTAGATTGATGACATTATGCTGATTGGATCTGATGAGCAAAAAATAGCAATTTCTTTACCTTTGTGAAGCATACGTAAATCAGAGGTTTGGAGATAAATCTCATAAAAATTCAGGGCCCATCACCTCATAAAGTTTGAGGCAATTCTAAGACCTGATGGGTACCAGCTACCTTCCTATTAATTGTAGAACTTATTATTTCACCTAGTAGGTTTAGAACAAAGTATTCTCTAATCTTGATCTCTTTTGAAGTGACTTGTTTCCCAAAGTCTCTTCAATAAAAATACATTTACCTTCTTTCCTGCTTATATAAGAGTTGACACTTTATGGTCAGCAGCATTTTAATTTTAGAATCAAAATGACCATATTTGAACACAGATCCAAGATGTTGTAAAATTTTGAGTTTAGAAACTGTCACCAAAAATAATGATTAATTATATTTTTCTTTTTTTTTTTTTTCACTTTTTTTTAAAGATTTTATTTATTTATTTAACACAGATAGAGACAGCCAGCGAGAGAGGGAACACAAGCAGGGGGAGTGGGAGAGGAAGAAGCAGGCTCCTAGCGGAGGAGCCTGATGTGGGGCTCGATCCCATAACGCTGGGATCACGCCCTGAGCCGAAGGCAGACGCTTAACCGCTGTGCCACCCAGGCGCCCCTAATTATATTTTTCTAATGCTACAGCTAAAACATAAGGTAAATTAATAATGGAGATATTAAATTTATAGATGTAATATTATAGATGTACTTTACATACTAAGAAATAAATCAGTGAATAAAATAATTACTATGCTGCACTTTAAAAATAAATGTCTTCATGTACCCCTCCATTTGCTAAACTTTCATAAAAATATTTTTATTAAAAACAAAGAAAACCTATGGCAATATAAAATCAAAATTATAATTATTTGCTAAACATACAATATGTAGTAAACACTGAGATGCATTCTGCTAAATGTAAAGTTGGAAAGGTCATGGTTTTCACCTTCTAAAAGCAATCTGGAGCTTATATAAGGTATCAAAATGCTAAAAGTCACATAACAATAACCACAGTGTAAGAAAAATACCATGTAGTGACATTACTTGTCAAAAGAATTGAATAATAATAGAAAGGAGCTAAGAAGATCATGAAACTTGGAGGAACTAGAATTCGAGCTGAGTTTTTCGAGGAAGGAAAGGGGAAGAAAAGCAGAGTCTTCCAGACAGGTGGAATGATGAACAAAAACCTTGGACTCTGAAAAGACAAAAGGACAATTTTAATACTCCATTTTAGAGACAGGAGTTTGAGGCTCAAAAAGGTTTACACTGGTATGATTCTGTCTCTGTATCTTTGCAGTGTCAAGATAAGTTCCTAAAAGGCTTCAAAGATTCAAGGATCCTCAAGTCTACAAGGGGAGGTGCAGAGATGTCCCGTGCAACCATCTCTACGTTCAGGTATAACACATGAATTAACTACAAGATCTGTAGAAAAACCAAAATCTAAATTGGCAAGGATGCATTTTTTTGGTCATCGTATAGTCCAATTCCCTATACTTAACTGACAGCTGATGTGCTTTACATTTTGTAAAGAGAGAAAGCACAAGCTAGTGGGAAAAGCTGACCCAAAGCCAGGAGACTGGAAGTCCTGACCCACCTGGACTATATGATTTCTAAGCCCCAGCAGCTCCAAAATCCTATGGCAACGTGGAAGTTTTGTAGGTGTTAAGCCAGGATAAAAACAGTTAAGCAGAATATTCTTCCAACTCGAATCCCAGTGCTGTACTTAGGTTAACTTCTCTCTCACAACTAATTAAAATCACTAGCTCTTTTAGGACAACTTGATCTGCATGTCTGACTCATTTTCTTGTAGCGCTAGAAATGGGAAGAAACACAAAGGAACACAGTTCTGAGTCCACATGGCCCCATCTGTATGCAAATCACCAAACAGAATGCAAAACACTTAACACCAAGAATGTCAGAGTTATTAAAGCAAGTAATTTCCTTTTCCTGACACCATTTTCATGAACCTTGTCAAAACAGTCTCTTGCAAGTTACTTAAGGTCTAAGAGGCTTTTCCAAGAAAATAGCCTCCCATGTTAATGCAAATTCCTTCCAATTTTGAGCAGAGAAGAGTTCACAGGGACAATCTCTGGGTGGGAATCATGACCATACAAGTGATCCTTACTCACTTCTGAAACTTCACCACCTCCCGAGAACTTTCTCACTGCCATTACTTTTCCGTTGCCAGGACCCCAAGGATACATACACCATTCCCCTTCTTTTTAAGTTCTGGCCCAGATTTCAGTTCAAATAAAATCTTCCCTTATCTTCTTTGGGACATCTTAAACTGCTATTTTGAAAAGGTCTTTATATAAAAAATTGAAAGAAAACAATCAAAAGGAAAGAAATCAAAAGGTATAGCCCACTTTCCAAAGTGTACATTTCCTCTCCTGAACTAGCTAATTCATTCAGTCATCACCTGTGCCTACTCCATTCTATACCTGTTAGAATCACAACGTCACCCTTTGAACTTCAGGTTCACGTCCTTCTATTCCCTTCTTCGCCACTTTTCCTCCTAAGTCACAGTGTGATAGCCACCCAGACCTTCTGAGGAAATGACTAGCCGGTGGGTTTGACGCGCGGTGCACTGTCCACATTCTGAGTAAGAGCTCAGCGGTACACACTGGGAGCTGAATTCTCTATCCCTCACTCCCCAGCAGCCAGAGCTAAATTCCTCACAACTGCACTATTTTAGTCTTGACTTTGCACCCAAAACAAAATTGGGGACCTCTCACTTCTCCTTCCCCGCTGTAACACAAGGTGAGCGATGTGCCCCCAGCCCCGGCGTGCTTTCTCAGCCATCACTGTCACGGGCACAGATACTGCCAAAGTGCAAGTTTCTCTTCAACTTAAGACTAGAACATTCATCGTAGTTACCAACCCTCCCTCCAGTCTGACGTTGGGAAGGACATGTGACATTAATCTCCTCTTCCCTCTAGGGCTTGCCAAAGATCAAAACATCTTTTGACTGTAAATGGCTCTCAGCACTGATACATCCGAAACCATCTGTGTACATCAGGAAAGAAGGAAAGCTCACTTGCTGCTTAGAAAAAAAAATTCGTGTTTTTCATGCTTGAGGCCTTACTCCTGAGAATCAAATTGGAAAACACCATTTCAAAAGGCACATTCAAAGCCAGGGACAATCTGTGAAGGGAAAAATATAGCTGCTAGAAACAAGTAAACAATTCTATACTTTGGATCTTTGAAAACAAGATAAAAGTACTTTACAAAAAACAAAATCTAAGAAACTCAGAAAAATTGAAGTTAGTTGTGAACCTGATTTACTGATACTCTTTTTATAAGAGGACGCCAGTGCTTTGCTTTTTTTTTTTTTTTAAGGTTGCCTTACCCATTATATAAGAAGTAGTATTTGAGTTTTTTCCTCCATAATATACCGATAAGAACTTCGTAATATCCTGATAGGAGTATTTCCTTCACGATGTAATTGCAAGCAAGTTCCCATTGCCTGTAGAAAACAGGCCAGACTCCTCGGTATAGTTGACAAAGCTCTTCACGAACCTTGGCCGCAGCTCTGCTTCCTGTGTATCTCCCCAGGGTCCCATATGCACCCTTTGTTCCAGCAGTACTGAGTATTAGCAATTTCTCACATTGGTCACATTCTCCCAGGTCTCTGCACATACATCCCTTGATATTTTTTGAACGCTCAGCCCTCCCACCCCACTGTCTAGCTTACTTCTATCTCTCCTGAAAGAGTCAGTATAGGTGTCCTCTACTAGAAGTCTCCGATTCCCAAAGGATGAAAAAGGTCCCTCTCTGCTCATATCTGTCCTTTGCATTCATTATGTTAATGCCCAGGGTGGGTGAATTTAGGTCGGGAAGTCCTCTAATGGCACAATGATTTTAATCCATTATCCCTCATGGACTGAACTTACAGAGAGATTTTTTTAAAACTATACCCACGATAGGTATTTGACAAATATGAATACCCAGGAATAGCTTTATATAGAAGATAAAATACCAAAGCATTAAATAATAAATTTTATAAGTTTTAAATTATACTAAGGCTTATATTCTTCCATGTGTTTGAAGCAATTCATTTTACTTATTTGTAATTATTGATTTATACATACATAGAGATTTCACACTGTTGAAGACAATAGTTCCCAGTTCAAATTTTTATAGCTTCCAAAAAACATAAGCTAACATTTAAATGAATCCGATGGTGAATCAACTTTATAAAAGTAATCATAATCTTATATATATTATACATGCTTATATACTGTACTTTCTTAAATAAGGCATCTCTGTATAATCAATTATAACTAAATAATAGCATCACAAAAAGCCTGCTGGAGTGACTGGAGTAGCATTAAAATGGACATACTTCTTGTCTCAAGTTTGTTTTAAACAGGGGCTGGAAGGAGGAGAGGACATGCATTTTTATGGAAGATAATAAGTAATAAATACTGCAAAACAGTGTGTCTGTATGATCTTCTGTAGATAAATGTCGGTGAATTATACATGGCAGTGAATTTTGCTTTGCTAAAGTAAAGAAATAGGAATAGTTTTGTTTTGCTAAAGTAGGAATGGTAAACCAAGAAGTAGTAGGAGAGGAATACAAATTTTGAGTTGGGGGTCTGGGAATAGAATGTGGGCTTAGAATGGGAGAAAGATTTTGGTGACAATTGAAGTCATTTTTAAATTCAGAGTAAAGGCCTATTTCATTGAATTAAGCAATTGGTCATCCCCATGACTCCTAAGAAAAAAATAGACAAAGATAATTTTTTTTTAAGATTTTATTTATTTGACAGAGAGATAGAGACAGCCAGTGAGAGAGGGAACACAAGCAGGGGGAGTGGGAGAGGAAGAAGCAGGCTCCCAGCAGAAGAGCCTGATGTGGGGCTCGATCCCAGAATGCTGGGATCACGCCCTGAGCCGAAGGCAGACGCTTAACGACTGAGCCACCCAGGCGCCCCCAAAGATAATTTTTCTAACTATGAGAAGCAGTGTGGGGAAGGAGAAAGACTGATAAGGGATTGTTTAGAAATAAAGTCCTAACGGAGGTGGAAGGGAAGAAGAAAGAGGAGACCTGAGAAATAGTGCCATAAGGAGGGAGTCAAGGATAATTCCGTGGTTAGCCTTGAAGAAGCTCAGGAGTCTAGTGGTCAGCAGCACCAAAAATAGGCCAAAGTGTAGGAGAACATCTACAACACGTACATTCAATATTTTAAAATGACAGTCTTTCTCAGAATATTATATGAAGTTAATTCCGATTTTAAAAACTCCCTAAGTTTGAAAAAACTCAAATACTCCTCGGGGAAGGGGGTAATAGAGGGAACAGAGGTGATGTGACAAAGTGACTCCAATGATCGGCTGGAATGTCAACTGACAGAAAAAGCTAATAAAAAACATTTAAGAAATAATGATAGGGTAGTTGTTTTGTTTTTTCTAGTTACTAGAGGTTTTTATAAATGATAAAATAGGAATGCCTGGGTGGCTCAGTCAGTTAAGCATCTGCCTTCGGCTCAGGTCATGATCTCAGGGTCCCGGAATCTAGTCCCACATCGCATGGGGCTCCTTGCTCAGCAGGAAGCCTGCTTCTCCCCCTGCCTACCGCTCCCCCTGCTTTTGTTCTGTCTCTCTATGACAAATAAATAAAATCTTAAAATATATATATAAATGATAAAATAATAAGAAATAAAAGCAGTGTGATATTCATCATACGAATTGGTAGATGTGATTACACAAAAGAAGAGAAAGCCTAGAAATAATCCATAGTGCATGTAAAAATACAGTGTATACTTAAGGGAAACTTCAAATCACTGGAGATAGAAAAATTATTCAACAAGTGGGACTGGAATAACTGGCTAACTGTTCTAACATGAAAAGTAAGATTCCTTCCTTATACCATATACTGAAATGAATTCCAGTTGGATTAAAAAGTTGCCTGTAAAATACACACACAGGAACGCAAGAAAATAGAGGTTAAATTAATTTTATTTGAAAAAGAGAGACAACAAATTTGGGAAAACTTTAGCTAAATTGACCAAAATAGAAAAGATTCAAAGTATTAGAATCAGAAATGAAAGCAGATACTACTACCAACTTTAAAGAAATGAAAAGGAGTATAAAGGAATACCATGAACAGTTGTCCTGGTATCAAAATCAGATAAAGACATCATCTGAAAATCAATTAATGTAATATATCCTATCACTATATTAAAAAAACAAAAACCACACAGTCATCTGAATAGCAGTAGAAAAAAAAATGTGATTAAATTCAACACCATTTCATGATAGAAACATTCAACAAACTAGGAATAGAAGGGAACTTTCACAACCTGATAAGGGGCATCTACAAAAACCTACAGCTAACATAATTCTTCATGGTAAGAAACTGGACGCTTTTCTTCTAAGATTAAGAACAAGGTAAGAATGGTACCTGGCTGGCTCAGTCAGTAGAGTATGCAACTCTTGATCTCAGGGTTGTAAGTTCAAGCCCCATGCTGGGTATAGAGATTACTTAAAAATTAAATCTTAAAAAAAAAAAAGAAGAACAAGATAAGAATATCTGCTTTCACCACTTCTGTTCAACATCTAGACAGGGAAATTAGGCAAAAATGATAGCTAGCTAGCTAGCTAGATAGATAGATAATAGATAGATAAATGTTTTTCAGATTGAAAAAGAAGTAAAACTATTTCATGTTATTTACAATTAACATGATCTTGTACATAGAAGATCCTAAAGAATTCACCAAAAGTTCCACAAGTTTGAAAGACATAAAATCAATAAACAAAAATCATTTATATTTCTACACACTGGCTATGAGCAATCTGAAAACTAATTTTTAAATCTCCATTTATAATAGCATTAAAAAAGAATAAAATGTGTAGGAAAGAATTTAATAAAAATACAAAACTTATATGCTGAAACTATAAAACATTATTGAAAGAAATTAAAGAAAATTTAAATGAATAGAAAATCATCCCCATGTTTATGAGTTAGAAGACTTAATATTTTTAAGATGGCAATATTCTTCAAATTGACCTACAGATTTAAAGCAATGCCCCTTAAAATTTCAGCTGACTCCTTTGTAGAAATTGACAAGTTGATTCTAATATTAATATGGGATTTTAAGGAACTCGAAATAGCCAAAACAATCCTGAAAAAGAAGAACAAAGTAGGAGAACTCACGCTTTTCAATTTCAAAACTTAGTATGGTATGGTACTAGCATAATGATAAACATATAGACCAATGAAATAGAATTTAGAGTCCAGAAATAAACACATATGTCTACGGTCAACTAATTTTCAACAAGGGTACCAAGATCATTCAATGGGGAAAGAACAGAATTCTCAACCAATTGTTTTAGGACACCTGGATAGCTACATATAAAAGAATAAAGTTGGACCTTTACCTCACAGCACTTTCAAATATTGAATCAAGATAGATCAGAGACCTAAATGAAAGAGCTCAAGTTACAAAATTATTAGAAGAAAACACAGGGGTGAATCTTCATGGCCTTAAATTTGGCAACATTTTCTTAGATATGACACCAAAAGCACAAGTGATTAAAAAAAAACCCAAATAGGTAAGTTGAAGTTCATCAAGTTTTAAAATCTTTTGTAATCAAAGGATGTCACAAAAGTGAAAAGACAATCCACAGAAAGGGAGGAAATTTTAGTTAGTCATATATCTGATTAGAATTTAGTATTCAGAATATATAAAGAACTCTTACAATTCAACAAAAAACAACAAGATTAAAAAATAGGCAAAGCACTTGAAATTTTTTCAAAGAAGATATACAAACAACCAAAAAGTACATAAAAAGATGTTTAACATCATTAGTAATTGGGGAAATGTTAACCAAAACCACAATGAGATACTGCTTCATACCCAGTAGGATGGCTATATACATTTTTAAAAAGATTTTATTTATTTATTTATTTATTTATTTATTTATGAAAGAGAGAGGTAAAGAGAGGGAGAGAGAGTGGGAGGGCTGAGAGAGAGGGAGAGAATCTCTAGCAGACTCCACACTGGGAGCGTAACCCAATGCAGGGCAGGAGCCCAATGAGAAGCTTTATTCACAACCCTGAGATCACGACCCGAGCTGAAATCAAGAGTCAGAAGCTCAACTGACTGAGCCACCCAGGCACCCCAGATGGCTATATATTTTTTAAACATGAAAAATAACAAAGTGTTTACAAGAATGTGGAGAAATTGGAACACTCGTACACTGCTGGTGTAAATATAAAATAATGCAGCCGCTGTGGAAATCAGTTTGACAGTTCCTCAAAAAGTTAAACATAGAATTACCATGCAACCCAGCAATTTCACTCATAGAAATATCCAAATAAGTAAAAGCAGGTACTCAAATATATGTGCACGATGTTTACAGCAGCCATATTCACAATAGCCAAAAGGTAGAAACAAAACCCAATTATCAACAACAGATGGCTAGATTTAAAAATTTTGATATATCCATTCAATTGAATATTATTTGTCAAAAAAAAAAAAAGAATGAAGTACTGATATGAGCTACAGCATGGATGAATCTTAAAAGCATTATGCTAAGTGAAAGAAGCCAACCACAAAAGACCAAATATTATATGATTCCACTAATATCAAGTATATGGAATAGGCAAATCTATGGAGAGAGAAAGTGGATTAGTGGTTGCTTAGAACTATGTGGAAGGGGAATGATGGGGGTGAGAGGTAAAGGGTTTGAAGTTCCTGTTGCAGTGATACAAATATTCTAAAACTGACTGTGGGAGTGGTTGCACATATCTACGACTATGTTAAAAACCACTGAATGGTACAATTTAAGTCGGTGAATTGTACGGTATGTGAATTATATTTCAATAAAGCTGTTTAAGATGAAGAGCAAGACAGAGAGAAGTATACATCAAAATGTTACTAAGAGTGAGATTATGAGCAAGCAAATATAATGCCCAAATGGCCAGTGGCTCACATTAGGACTTTATGCAAACTTCGAAGAGAAAATAATTTTAAAATCACTCCAGTTGTGGCCAAAATGGAGTAAAAGTGACCAAATTTACCTTTTGCCTGAAGCAACAAAAAAATGAAAAAAAAAAAAAAACATGAAAAGTCATTTTTAAGGCACTAGATACCAGATAACAAACGTCGGTGAACTCTAAGGAAGCAAACAAGATGAGCCCCCAAATTGCCCCAGTTTACTGTATTGAGTTTCCAACCATGCTGCCAGGTAGGGAAAAACCAGGAAGTGCCCAACAGATTCCCTGAGTTGAGATCAAAGCAGCTAGAATTCTCCAGACAGAGTTCCAGAAAGGAGAAAAGTGCATAAAAGGGGACTCCAGAGGCCTGCAGAGAGTCTCTCCTAAGTTTTCAACTGATTACCAATCAGTATATGTTCTTGCGGAAATTACCCAAGGACAAGGAAAGTACTCCAAAGAATTACAGGTAACAGTTCCTGGTTTTCACACAGGTCCGAGCATAGTGCCTGTTCCCACCAAACCAGACAGGAAAACCTCACGATTCACAGGGTACTGGGTAGAGAGTACAGAAGGGTCTTACCTCAGTATTGGGGGATAATTACCCCGAGACGGAGCACTGCTCTGGTCCCACCTAACAAGCCTTAAAAGAATAGTTCCAATATATCGAGAATTACGTATTCCCAAATCTCAATAATAAGAAAACAAACAATCTTATTACAAATGGAAGGGAAAAAAATCTGAACAGACACTTCAATAAAGAAGATATACGGAGGCCAAAAAAGGACATGAAAAGATTCTCAGTACCACTAGTCACTAGGAAAATACAAATTAAAACCACAATGAGAGAGGTGCCTGGGCGGCTCAGTTGGTTAAGCGTCGGACTATTGGTTTCCGCTCAGGTCGTGATCTTGAAGTCGTGGGATCAAGCCCACATGGGGCTCTGCCTGCAGTGTGGAGTCTGCTTTAGATTCTTTCTCCCTCTGTTCCTCCCTCTCTGCCCCTCCCCACGTGTTCTTGCATGCTCTCTCTCCCTCTAAAATAAATAAATTCTTCTAAAAAAAGAAAACACAATGAGATACCACCTTATGCCCATTGGGGGGGGGCTAAAATTTAATTTAATGATCATACCAGTCATGGGTGAGGATGTGGAAGAATAGAACTCTCATACATTACTGGTGGGGATATAAAATGGGGCAATCACTTCAGAAAATGCTTTCGTGGTTTCTTAAAAGTTAAGTAGACATCTACCATAAGATCTAGCCATTCTCTTCTAGATATTTACCCAAAAGAAAGCATATGACCATACAGGGACATACAGGAATATTCATAGCAGCTTTGTTCATTATAGATACACACTGGAAACAATGCAAATGTGAATCAAGCAGTGAATGGATGAACTGTGACATTCTTACAATGGGATAATATTCAGCAATATAAAGGGTTACACTATTGATACATGCAATAACACAGGTGATTCTCAAAATAATTATACTGAGCGGTGCCTGGGTGGCTCAGTCAGTTAAGCGTCTGACTCTTGGTTTTGGCTCAGGTCATGATCTCAGGGTCTTAAGATGGAGGCCCATGTCAGGCTCCCTGCTCAGCGGGGAGTCTGCTTCTCTCCCTCTGCGCCCCTCCCCCCATGCTCGCTTGCTCTCTCTCTCTCAAATAAATAAATATATCTTTAAAAAAATAATTATGCTGAGTAACAGAAGCCAGACCTCACTTATATAAAACTCTATAAAACGCTAATTAAACTTTACGAACAGAAAGTAGATCAATAGTTGCCTGGGCACAGGGCAGGAGAAGGACAAGGAAGGGGAGAAGGGAGGTGCTATACCAAAGGCCTGAGAAAACCTGAGGTGATGCCTTTCCAGATGTATACAAATGTCAACACTTTGCCAATTGTATACTTTAAACATGTACAATTTATTGCATATCAACTGAACTGCAACAACATTTGAAAAGAAAAAATATGCCAACACAAAGTTCATGATTTCCTATGATACAACTGCAATTCATATTTTATACCTTGTATTTTATCTATTTACTTCCTAAATGAGAAGTTATAAAAAAGAAACCATGGCCATTTACAATAGAAGAAACCTAAGGGATTATTTAATATGCACCCCTCTTTTTCACCTGAGGAACTTGAACCCCAGTGAGGTCCATCTGCCCAAGGTCACATGGTTTGTAACAACCAGAGAAGGGCTTCTATTAGTGTTCTTTTGTATTCCATGATTTTTTCGGTGTTTCATATCTTATGAACAAAATACTCTCTATGAATATGCAGACTATATATGCTATTCCAACTACTCCTGCAGCTCATTCTAAGTTTTCATTCGGTAGGTAAGTATATTTGTAAATGTATAAACTCTTATCTGAATTGCTTCCTTACTGAAACAGTATTTACTTAGTAACCTTAAGTTTTTAAATGAAATACATTTTTTATATGAATGAGCTTGACATATCTGTCTGGTACCAGGAAGCTTGTAAGATAGGTCTCATAATATTTGAATTTCCTTTTTACCATGTGTAAAAACCATAGACCGCATCTTTACATTGGCTATATAATCATGTTTATACAGTATGAATATTCAAGACGGAATCTAGGTTTATTCCCAACTGTGGCCAGTTGAACTAAAAATGATTTGATGCCAGTAACATAAAAATGTATCAAGATTGCAAATAGTCTTAAAATGTAAAATACAGTCTTTTGAAACAATTCTTTCCTATAGAAATCTAATAACCAGGATTTTCTTTAGAATACTAATGTGGTTGTTATTCATTACAGGAATGCGGGAGACACATTCTGAGATCTATTTTTAAATAATAGGCAAGAAAACTTATGTTTTCTGCTGTAATCAGTAAATACTACAAATCTATACACTGTATTGAACTTTTCACTCCCCACATCTGCGTCCTTTTGTTCTTTCTTCCCAAAAAACAAAATAGAGAAATGAAAGAAAAATAGCATATAATAGTCTCTCTCTGTTTCTTCAATGCCCCCTTTGCTCAGTAACATATATTCTAGCAAGGCAGCAGAGAGACTCTGACTTGAAAAACTGAGACTGAATATTTATGGGCCAGTCTATGGTTTACCCAAACTCAATAGTTTTAAGAGAAAAAAAAAGTTCAATAATATGTATAAATAATCATAGCTACAACTTTCAGGTACTTCGAGATTCATTCATAAGATATTCTGAAACATTCCCCAAATACGCTATGCTAAGCATATATTAAGTAGCAATAATCCTTTTGCTTTCCCCTTAGGCAGAAATTTTCACACATAAGAGAACTGAGGATAATGGCATTAGGCTGCTCATGCCCTGGCCTAGCAAATGCATTTGCAGCACTTAGTATTTACAATGTGCACATGACAGATTCTCCTACCTAGTAAAAACCTCAGCCTCCGTTCCTGCCAACATTTGACTCTATGTAGTGGAATATATGTTTTCAAATACTGTCTTGGCCCAGTTTTGAGGCCCGGATTAGAGGCTGGTCATTTCACCTTCTTAAGCAGCTAATTAAGTCCACACCCTCAATCACCTCCCGTGTCAGCTCCCATACTCCGGGCCAATATACAACGGCTCTAACTGCCCAAGGGCCAGGCACCTACAACCAGGGCCAGCCCCTAAGTCCCAGAGCCCACTGAAATTATTCAAATTAGCCAATCCTAAACCTGCTTGCCCTGCTTTGCCTTTTCCTTCCCTCAGAACCAATGATAAAGGCACTTACCCATAGTTCCTCTCTCTCCTCCTGCCTCCTGACTGATCCAGTGCTTCCCCTGAGTGGCTTTGTGTTGCGTGCTATGTTCTTCCCAGAGAACTGTGAGTACAACAAACACTGAAACTCTTCCTGGTTTCTCTCCTTGATTTGTTCTGGCCTCCGCATATCACACCCCAGGTAATATTGTTGGAAGGAAGGGAGGGAGGGAGGGAGGGAGGGAGGGAGGAAGGAAGGAAGGAAGGAAGGAAGGAAGGAAGGAAGGAAGACAGTATTGAGATGGGAGGGAGGGAGGGAGGGATGAAGGAAGGAAGGATGGAATTCTTTTAATTGGCTCTTAAAAGTAGCATGTTTCTTTTTGCTAAAATTCAACTCAAATCAATAATATGTGTTCAGAGTATAAGCTCTTTATGAGAGGGTAATAAAATGCATGCAGTGACAATTTAAAAAGTATAATAAGCTACATCTATTACATACTGAGCACTTAATGAGCCAGACCATGTGCCTATGTCCTATTTACATTATTTTGTGTGATAATAATGTCGTTCTACCTCACTAGTTAGAGGTAGAACTGTTACATCTACATTAAATACAGGAATCTGATGTATAGAGAAGCTTTTAAAAATTGTCTGAAATGACAGAGCTAGAAAATGGTGGAGCTGTGATTGGAACCCAGGGTTCTCTAAGTCCAGAACCTACACCCTTAAGCAGTAAGTGATACTACCTCCAAGTAGCTGCTCGTCCAAAACCCTTTACTGAGCATTCATTAGATGACAGACGTTGTATTACGTGGTAGAGAAAGAGCCACTGAGCTGATGCTCAAGATGCTTACTTTCTAGTGACGGATGGGTCATGGTATCTGTAAGGACAGGATAACTTGGCAGGTATTAGATGGATTTTCTCCCAGGCACTACAGAAGTAACACCATTTATTTGACTGAGTATCACCTCATAGCATACAGATTTCTTTTCTTTTTTTTTTTTTTT
>NW_024426230.1:14477348-14516152 GCF_017311325.1 Ursus maritimus
TTTTTTTTTTTTTTTAAAGAGTTGGTTTTTGTTTTTTTTTTTTTAAGATTTTATCTATTCGACAGAGATAGAGACAGCCAGCGAGAGAGGGAACACAAGCAGGGGGAGTGGGAGAGGAAGAAGCAGGCTCATAGCGGAGGAGCCTGATGTGGGGCTCGATCCCATAACGCTGGGATCACGCCCTGAGCCGAAGGCAGACGCTTAACCGCTGTGCCACCCAGGCGCCCCAGCATACAGATTTCTAACACTACTATCCTTTGCCCTCTCCCTTCATATTCTCTCTCTCTCTCTCTCTCTCACACACACACACACACACACACACACACACAAACACACACATATTAAACTTGCTCTTTGGGCTAGTTCTTCCTCTGCCCAAGGATGAAATCTCAAGGAAATCTCATAAATTTTTTCTGACTACTCTCAAATGCTAAAAAGTCCTCAGGTCACTTTTAGCCAAAAGAAATTTCTCTTTCAGTATGTGAAATGTGTAGTGCTGAGCAATAGCCAAACCCTATGCATTGTTTCCAACATCTCCTCTTTGAGCCTGCCACAGCCTAGGAAGTCTGCAGTGAGGCAGGCCAGGGCGGTCGCTGGCACCAGCTTCAATTCCTCACCTTGCCCTTCTGCCCCTCCCTTCCACTCTGTGGCTTCTGAGCCCCTGGGAGTGGAAAGACAGGAGAGGAGGGCTATTTTCTGAGCTTGTTTATACTCACAAGGTACGTCTGAGGGTTTCTCAGAAACTCAGCATCCCCATTCTATTGCATATTCCAGGACAGAAGTGACACCTATATTTCTATCAGCGTCTTCCAGACCCCAACCTCAGCCCTCACACTCTGGTAATCCACCCCACCCAGACTATCTTGTTGAAAGCCTATCAGCAGCCACCCACCACCAGCACCTGCAGCCCTTATGAATACTTGCTCTAATGGTGTTTCCTTCTTCTGCATGGCCCTGAGAGGAAATACCACCACCCTGCCATTGGCAGAAGTGCAGTTTTTCACACACACAACCCAGCGACTTATCATCCTTAGAGCTCTCAGACTTGAGGAAGACACCAGTCTGTTAGGCTCCCAATTCTTTATGTCAGACTCTGCCTCTGAGAGGCTTGAGGTGAGCAGAAAGCACTGGCCATCCTCCTCCATGATGAGGGGAAGGTCGAGAGTACCTCAGATGACCACCAATTCTTCTACTCAGTGCTTTCATACTCTAGACCACATCCTTGGCATGTCTACCACAGGTGGCCTAGCACTTCACTTTGGAATACCAAGGTGTTCAGCAAAGATAGTTTTGTTCTCAGCCTTTGAGGCCTTAGGCAAAACCAAGACAGAGTCGCATTTAACATTCTGTTTCAGAAACACAAAAAGGATGCTCACCAGACTGAGAAACACCTTGCACAGCAAAAACTGTTTGTCTCTATGTGATCATTTTCTAATATTTCCCATTAGGAAAAATGGAATTGTCTTCCAATTCTGGCTCTGCTCCTAGAAATGCTTCGTCAACCTGAGTAAACTGTTAGTCCTCAGAGCCTTCACCTAAAATTATAAAAAATTATAAGATTATTTAAAGGGTGTTGAAAAGTCTCTCCAAGAAAATATGGCTCTGTCACTTGAGGTCCACATATGTCAGGCTTTCTAGTCCAGAAAATGGAAAGAAAACTAAAAACTAGCCAGAGAGCAGCACGAAAACTGCCTTTACATAAACCTGAATTCCTGACATCATCTTGTATCTCTCCGGAATAATATAAAATTCTTACTTTCCCAATCTAAGAAGCAGGTCACCCTACTCTAGCCTGACCCTGTGCCCCAGTTCTGGCCACTGAGCTTCTGTGTTGTTCTCTCTGCCCCATCCCTTACCTGGCTAACCTGCCTAGTAGACAAGCTCATGCAGTAGTTCTCATCTAGAGAACATTTGGGACTATTCTCCCAAAAACAAGGACCTCCCCAAATTTAAGCCAAGCATGAGGACCCTAGTGCTTATTGGCAGACGTCTCTGAAGTGAGCACCTCCTGATTTATGAATCACTTGTGCTCCTGGGACCACCATTCTCTCAGGGACTCCACCACCGCAGGGTGAGCTCCCCTTCAGCTGTTCCCTTATCCTCGAGCAAGACACAGATCACTGCCACTTCATCACGGCACCTACCCCACCCCAGGATCATATACAGAGTATGCAAATATCAACACGAATGCCAAACGCCTGGGCTGAAATGACGCGTCTTGCCAACACACGGTTGTTCCCAGTGTTTCCTTTTTTACCCTCCTAGTTCTAAAGAATCAATTTTTCTCTAGTGCTTTATATAAAATTAAAAATCGCATTATTCTCCTGCCTTTATAGCATGGATTCCACAAACATAAAGTAGGTACGGATGTTCTTTTAGGGAATTTACAGCGGAACAATCAATAAAAACAATTAAGTGCTCAGACTCTGGTGCAGATGTCCTGAATCCAATATTTCTCAAAACATCTTGATGATGTCCAAAGTCGCATGAAAATATTTGGCAGGACATCTCAAAAGTGACATCTCCATCTGGGAACGAAGAGTCTCCACGTAAGGTGTAATTGAAAGGCTCTGGAAAGCAAATCTTTAGCAGGAGGTCCTTTTCTCTGTTGCTGCCTCACCTGAGGCACCGGTATTTGGAGTCCACGGCTGAGGACTCCACAGGTTCAGGAGCAATGGCATCTTTCCTAATGTCGTGGACCGAATGTCTGTGTCCTCCCACCCCACCCCCAACATTCATATGTCGAAGCCCTAACGCCCGGTGGGACTGCATTTGGAGTAAGGAAGTAATTAAGGTTAACTGAGGTCAGGCCCTGATCTGATAGAATTAGTGTCCTGAAAAGAAAAGCGTAGAAAAGGAAAGGCCTGTAAGGGCACGAGAAGGCTGCCATCTACAAGCTAGAAAAAGGACTCATATCAGAAATTGAATTAGCCGGAATCTTGATCTTAGACTTCTAGCATCCAAAACTGTGAGAAAGTGAATTTCTGTTGTTTAAGCCACTTTGTCTGTGGTATTTTATTATGGCAATCTGAGCCAATTAATATACCCAAGAATCTTATCAGTGGAGGAGAGGAGGAAAAGGCATTTTCCTCCTCTTTCTCAAAGTGTTAATACCAAAAATTCCCAAGTATATATGAAAATATTAATACCTTGCCTTCACACACTGCAGTCCTATTTATTCTTCACAGTCTTGTAGGCAGGCAGGGCTAGCACCATTAAGCCCATTTTACAGATGAGGTGGAATGCAGCTAAGCCAAGATTAGAACTTTTGAGTCCTAGCCCAAAGTTCCTTTACTCCACCTCATGCCATCTGACTCAGAGTACCTTTAGAGCTCTTTCCACTCCTGAGTCAGCTCATCATTAGAAGATCTCTAGGAAGCCTAGCACCGGTTCAAGGAAAAAAGCTAGACTCAAAAAGTTACCTCTTAACAGATAAGCAAAATTACCTGTTATTGCTCAGGAGAACCATTAAATCTACAAAACTGAGGGGAAAATGAAAGATGGAGTTGTGCTAATTTTAATGATTAATTTAGAGTAATGATAATTTTCACTTTTTAACAAAAGCTTCTCTATATGCCACATTTGAACTGTGACCATCTGTGACACAAAGGGATCTTGGCCACTCCTTGCTTTGGGACACACATCGAGATCCCCTCCTGGGAGAAAGAGCTCGACCACAACTTGAAGTTCACTATATTCACCCTTCTGATTAATTTGGAGCAGTGGAGCGTTTAAGAAACAGGTGCTCTCTGGAGGCTTAATGTCCCACATCACATGGAGAAGCCCTTCTATAGGCCCTGCTGTTATTTTTTAAATCTTTGAGCTCTGAATATTACTCCGCTAATAAGGATTTCAGTAGCTTAGTAATTAGCACTAATATGACTTTATCATGAAAACAACACTGAAAACAACAGATACTCTCAGGCTCATCTTTCTGCTGTGCAAATCAATGATTAAAAAAATTTTTTTAAGTGAATGAATTATAGATTGCTTAGCATAATTGATTTAGGGCTCATATTCAAAATATTTCATCTATCCATAATGTCTTAAGATGTGTCTCTTTCCTAACAGGCAGTCAAAAACCTCTTTTACTGACTTTTGGTTTCAACTTTCCCTAACAGAAAATGCCTCTCTTTGCTACTGCTTCAACTCTTCTTGAGGATGACTGCCTAATCCTAGTGCTGGGGAAAATTTGGTTGCTTTAAGCATATGGGCCTCTCTATATCAGCAGTTACCATATTCTCTCCTCTGGGTCTAGTTTGCGTTGTGCTGGAAAATTGAGGCCTATCTCTGAGTATTCATATCTCTCTAGACTGACTGTGAAAAGTCCTTTCCACTGAATCTTCTCCTTATGTGGCCCTCAAAAGAGCCATTCTGTCCTAATTTGTCCTCAAGTGGTTGTCACATTAAAAAAGAATGGAATATTTAACCGAAATAGAAGATACATTTATTCAAGTTAAATTAGTATTTTGCTTGTGGTAATTTCTACGTGTATCCAGAGAAAAGGGAGATTTTAAAATCAAAAACATCAAAATAATGGACAGCATTTTTAAAAAAATCTTAAACAACCGACACATCCAGTAACAGGGAGTTGTTATATAGATGGACAGATGAAAATAGATTGATGTAGCTATTTCCATTCAATTAAGTGCTCTGCATCTAACATAAATAATACTGAAGCATCTGGTTCTATTTGACAGACTACTTACATAGATGTTTACCTTCCTTCCTCCAAAATTCCTGTAAAAATTACAATAAAGAGATACAGAAGATAGTAAGCTCCTAACAGCATCAAAAAGAGAAGAGAGCCATCAGAAGACCAGAGATTTATTAAAATCTCCAGAAGATGGCAAGTAGATGGATCCTATTGTCAGATAAAATAGATGCAAAGAGGCAAATGTCCCAGCATTGAGGACACCTGGCTTCAAACTGCAAGATGCAGATCCTGAGCGCAATGAATGAAAAAGACCAGTACCTAGGATTGGCCACATGAAATTTTGTACCACACCAAATATAAAGGGAATATCCTAGAAGCTTCCGGGAAAAGGCTATGGAAAACAAATTACGTAAGGCCCTTGAGGTCTGCTAGCTTCACTACTGCATTCTTATAGTCATGAGATTGCATAAGGAAGCACAGTCATGCCTTAAAAATATCATTAATGGACTGGCCACTATAAGATTAGTCCTAACTCAAATACCCACCCCCTGTTACTCTGACATCTGTCCTCATCAATCACATCACAGACTATTTTAGTCAATCTTTTCTTGAATTTTTAATAAACACGTGATAAAATAAATATCTTAATAAATGTAGGATAATACATATATAGCATAAGTTTATTTTTAAAATAAAATTGCAAATCTTGAAAAGACGTTAGATTTCATAGAGTTGATGAAAGTGTTGGTTACTTCTTGAATCACCAACAAAGCCATTGCTAAATGAGGATTCGTAGAGTAAGATCAGTTAAGGATGGATGAGGAGAAAATCAACCAGGAAAATAACAGGAGAGGATTTTCAAGGGGAATCATTTAAAAATTAAAGAATCTAAGGTAAGCTCCTGGAGGGAAGTCTTAAAATATCTTTGTAGAAATTACTGCCTTTATGATTGTGCTAGAAAGTGAACCATAACTTGGGAGATATCGTATCAGACTGTCATTTACTTTTATCAGAAAACAGTACCCCAACACAATCCAATTAAGTGGGCTTTTCTGGTGCTGATTTTCCTAGAAAACAGGAGCCTTCCTGTACATATGTGTGTGTGTGTGTATATATATATATATATATACACACACACAAACAAAAACAGAATAGTGTTCATTTTCTCAAAAGGAACAATAAATGCTGAAAATAGTGAAATCATGCCTTTAAAATTTAATATAAAATGACTTTATAACAATTCCATATATAATCAAACTACTAATGAAATATGAAAGCAAAAGAATGACATTCAAGAACTCTGAAGGTTTATCTTTCATATACTCTTCTAAAAAAAGAAATACATAAATATTTTAGAAGAGAAGAAAAAAAACAGAGAGAGAGAGGAGAGACAGACATGGATATCAAGAAAATGGAATGGATGCTTGAAATTTTTGTTTTGGGTAATGAAAGGCTAAGTAATTTAACCAAAGCCAACCACATTTGATTATATATATATAAGTATATTATTAATTTTTTCTTAAACTATCAAAGATATATCAAGATCATGAGGAATTACAAGGCTTGGGAAAAGGTTTGTCCTCTGAGCAGCTGCTGATCTGAAGAGGTAGCTGATACGGGGTTTCAAAAGCCTTTTAGAGCAAAAGGGGGAAGTCAGAGTTCAGAACCCACCCACCAGAGGGGCCTGGGACCCCAATCGGCTACACTCTGAGAACAGTGGTAAAACAAAAATAAAAAAACCTTTGTCCAAATAGTAGACTCACTTCTTTTTTAAATCTCAATAGCCCGTGACATCTCAGGCTGTGAGCTTGTAAGGACACCCTAAATTGTTAGTATCCCTCTTTAGAGGAAGAGAATGTCAACCTGAGCCTCGTATCACTCCAACAAACACTTTTTTTCAAACACGATGCCCAGCACTCACTGAAGCCTAAAGAAAAAAAAAAATATCATGGACAAGAACCAGCAGTGATAAAAACAATCAAAAGAGTGATAGGTATTATCAGACACAGGTCAACCATGCTTACCGTTTTTGAGCAAAAGAAAAGTAAGCTCCAAAAATTTCGACAGGAAACTTCCAACTAAAAAGTGACTTGACTTAGAGAATTTGAAAAAGAAATAAATTGAAATTTGAGAACTGAAAATTTCACAAAGTTAAGAATTTAACGAGAATTTCACAACATATTGGGACAGTTGAAGAGAATGAACTGAAAACAGGTCAGAAGACTCTTCAGACTGTAGCATGCAAGCAGCAAAAAAGGAAAACATGGAAGAGAATGTAAAAGACAGAGAATTCCATGAGAAATTCTAAGGTCTGGCATCTGGAAGAAGAAAAAGAGACACTGGCGATATTTGTGGAGATTTGGGCTTAGAATTCCCCCAAACTGATGAAAAACACCAATCTTCAGGAATCCCAATAAATACCAAGCAGATTAAATGAAAGGAAATCTGTACCTAAACACATCGTAGTGAAACTGGATAAAATCAAAGAAATATTTAATGCAACCAGAGCAACTTGCCTTCAAGGGAGTAACAGACTAACAGGTGACTTCTCCACAGTAGCAGCAGAAGTCGGAAAGAAACCGCTAACCTAGAATTTGTAACCATGATAATAATAATAATAATAATAATAATAATAATAATAATAATAATTTTTCAGATGAATAAAAAAATTGAAAGAATTTACCACTAGGAGTTCTGTACCCACAGGAATTTGCAAAGGATGTTTTCTAGGCAAAAGGGAAATAATCACTGGAGAAGATCAAAGGGGCAAAAAATACAAAAAGAATAAAGAACAAAGAAAGTTGCAAACGTGTGAGTAAATCTCAATAAACACCGAGTCATAAAAAATATATGTAGCTTGGGAATGATGGAAATATAGGCAAGTGTTTTAAACTTTTTGTATTAACCAGGAGAAGAGTAAAACGATTGATTAATATTAGATATTGATCAATCAATGATATGTTTTTAATTCCTAAGATGAACACTAAAAGATAAAAAGCATAAGACTTCCAACTAAAAGTTAGGAAGAAAAAAGTAATGATTAAGAAAATCAGTTCAAAGCCAAGAAGTCCAAAAGCTGTGAGTCCGTAGGACATAAGGTTACTTCTCTGGCTAAAGGTTCTCTACTAAGGATCTGTGGCCATCATGGTCTCCAGCTATCAGAGTTGACACCAAATCAATTTGCTGGGGAAAGCAAGCACTCAAAGAATCTCTTCACTTTTTTAAAATACACAGGTACTATGATGATATGTGGAATGTCCCAGTTCATTCACGAATCATTTCAACAAACTCGTTATGATAAGCACATCTCATTCAAGACAGGCATTTCTTATATCCTGGAAAAGACAGCAGATAAAGGGACTACTTAGGAGACCCTGCCAATGTTCCTCCTGATTTTAATTCCTCAGAAAGTAAAGAGGAAAATATGAGCCGGTAGCAGCAGCAAATTAAGTTATTCCAGAAGAGCTGAAAGATTTAATGACAAAATTACATGAAGAAGCAACATACAGAAAGTTCGGTGGTAGGATTCTTCACCAAAGTGCTTTGTTACACTCATAGAAGAATCAAGGAAGTTAGAGATAACAAACAAATTAAATTAAGAATTCCGATTCTGATTTGTGCTTCTAACAACAGGTTTGTGACATCACAGAGGAACCTATAAGGTGCCTCATGTTTTCGATTCTGCAATATTTATTCTGGATTTTTCTTTGTGATTATGATAGAAGATCTCAATTAATCTTTTACCACCAATTTATGTTGATTACGGGACTACTTGCTTTTGTCATCAAAATCTCCTTGAACTTTGTTACGTCCTGTGTGTGTGCCAATATTCTGCAATTTTAGCTGTTTCCACTATATATGAAATGCCCTTTAAAATTTCGCGGCCTGAAAGTGACTGAATAATGATAAAATACGTATCCTTTCCATCTTCCAGATTATTAGAAGTTGAATTTGAAATTGTAGTAGAGGAATTGCACAGGAAAGCCTTTGACAAGAAAGAACATGAAGGCCATACACAATTATTTTCTGTATAGCTAGTTTCTTAGAAGAAATATTTCTAACAAAACATTCTCATTGTGCACTTCTAAGACAGAAATTTTTTGAGAAAGTCATTCTATGCATTATATATTTTTTATGCTTTCTAATTTTTTACCAGAAATAGAGAAAAAAATAGCAAATTTGTGAGTCACTGTTTAAATAGGATGATTATTTGTCGAAGTGAGGTTTTGGGTTTGATTATAGTTTTAGATCATATTAGTCAAATTGAAGTCCTTTTCATGAGGTGACAGCTGTGTGAAATTTGAACACAACTTTAGAAAAACAATGTATACATTGCCAACAGTTAACTTTGACAAGTTAAATAAATAAAATCCCAATTCACTAGTTTGAAACTATTTAAATACAAACAGGTATTTATTTCTCTGCCTGGCATCTACCTATGTTTAGAAAATGTGACCCAAATAAAAATGGTTCATCACTGAGTGACTACAAAATCTCACTTTAAATGAACAAAGAATGTGAGTACAGTAGCCTAGCAGTGTAAGTTTTTCTTCACAATAATGGTTTTAAGAGCTTACTTGTAAAAGCTAAAGCCTGAGCTCTTTTGGGAATTTCCCAGAGACTGTTAACTTTCTTTGAACAGTTAATGGTGATTCTGAGACATAATTATTTACATTTCAATGAAAAAAAATGTATGACTATTAGAGATTCTTCTCTAGAAGCTTTCAAATGTAAATTTCTATAAATTCAAAAAAAAGAAAACTTCATAATTTTAACATTAAAAGAAATTTAAGTGGTTTTTTGGCCCTTGGGGGTGTTAAAAATCTTTTTAAGTTCTAGCACTGAATGAGAAGAATCTGAAGAATTGCAGCTTCTTTGTTTTTAAAAGTAACTGATAAAACTTGTTTGTGCATGAAAACTTCTATTGATTGCATATTCTATTTATGCTGTAATTCCATCTTAAAAGCTGACTTTTAAGATACTTGGTGTTTGGCTAGTTATTTCCAGACACATTTCATATCCTATATTTTTAGAGCTTTTAAATATGAAAAAGATTCCAGTAATCAGTTGTGCTTACTTGTAAAAACTTACTTAAGTTTTATAACCTGCTTGCGTGTGAGATTTTTAAATAATATTTACTATTTCATAGAATACTTAAGTTTAATAGAAGTCATTGCTCTATTTCTAAGAAAAAAGTGCCATTCCAGCAAGCAACATACATCTGAAACATGAATAATCACATATAAGGTGAAGAGGTTTTTTTCTTTTTTACTTTTCATTTGAAATATTAATACCTTGTTTGGTTCTATTTAAATTGACTTGATATAGTTTGCATTTATATTAATTCTTATTTTATATGAAATTTTATAATAAAATAATTAGCACTTAAAGTCAAAAAAGAGAAAAAAAGAACAAATAGAAAGCACATTAAGACACTAGCTTTAAATTCAATACATCGGTAACTAGATTTAATATAAATGGGCTAACTGTTCCAATTAAAAAGTAAAAAGTACCATATCAGATATCTGTATATGTCATATATTTATAAAGAATTATCTAAAATGTATAGCACATAGTTGAAAGTAACAGAATAAAAAAGATATGCTATGAAAACAAAAAGTTATATTAATATTAGACAAAATAGACTTTAAGGCAAAAAACATTACTAATCATAAAAATGGTCACTCACATTCCAAAAGTTTCGTTCCACAAGGAACGCAGAGCAAAATTAAATAAAAACTAATAACATAATTTTAATAACTCTAATAACATAAACTCTAAGTTTCGAAAGCAAAATGTTAAAGGATGATAAGGAAAAATAGATAAATTCATAATCATACTATGAATCGTAGCACATCTTTTCAACAGTTAATAGAGCAGAGACAAAAGACATAAAGGCATTAAAACAAGCCTCAACATTTCAAAACATTTGAAGTAATATAGAGTGTATTCTCTAATCAGTACAATTTATCAAAACTGTGTATTTCTAAAAACAAACAATTCCATCTAGTAGTCAAGATGGCCTTAAAACAAGCCTCAACATTTCAAAACATTTGAAGTAATATAGAGTGTATTCTCTAATCAGTACAATTTATCAAAACTGTGTATTTCTAAAAACAAACAATTCCATCTAGTAGTCAAGATGGAATAACATGAGCCAGATTTATCTTTATATTATAAACAACTAGAAAATCAGACAAAATATATGACATGGCAATTCTCAGACATTGGACAAAAAGCAATATAGGACTATGATTCATGCAAGAAGAGAAACAAGAAAGATGAGCCCTACTATTGCCCAAGTTTATGTCCTGGGAGGCAGTTAGGAGGCTGCAATAGGGAGCTGTGTGGGGAGGGGCTCAACACAGAACCAGCCAGTCTTGCTAAGTTGAGGAGACAGAGAGGAAAGTTCAGGAAAATCAAGACAACCAGAATTTGTAGGTTGGAGTACAGGAGAGGAGGGAGCTACACAAAAAAAAGAGCTCTAGAAATCTGCAGAGGGGTCCTTTTGAGTTTGTGGCTGAGGAAAAGCCCCTGGAAGGGAGTAGCTGAAACAATTTCCTAAGCATACAAGGCTGGGAATAGTTTGTGTTCCTACCAACTAGAGTGGGAACGCCTTGTAATAGATGAGGCTTCAAATAAAATTTTCAAAAGTGTATTGCCTAAGTAGTGGGGTAATATCAGTCATTGATTAAAAGCCTAACAAAATTAAAAACAAACCTCAAAACATTTCAACTGATACAAGGTAACTGTACTGCACACCAAAATAAAATCCAGTAGTATTGAAAGAAAAACAAAATCCAACACCAGAAATGTGCAATTTACAATGTCTAGCATCCAATAAAAAATTACCAGGTACACAAAACGCAGGAAACTATAACTTATAATAAGAGGAAATATCAATCGATAGAAACAGACTCAGAAACAGAGCTAGTAGACAGAGATGTTAAAAATGCTTCATATTTCAAGAGAAAATGTCGGCAGGCTAAGGAGTGAAATGGAAGATATTAAAAAAGAGCCAAACGAAAGTTTGAGAGATGAAAAATATATCTGATAGAATATAGTAACTAGACAGAATAATAACAACATAATAATAACTAGATGGAATTCATCATATTTTGATACTGCAAAAGAAAAGTTCAGCAGATTTGAGGACATAGCCATAGAAACTACCCAAAATGAACATGAAGGAAAAAAACCTTTTAAATCAGTGATCTGGGGGCTGGCTCAATTGGTGGAGCATTATGACTCTTGATCTCGGAGTTGTAAGTTTGAGCCCCACACTGAGTGTAGAGATCACTTAAAAGTAGTAATTTTTTTTTTAAATCAGTGATTTGTAGAACAATCGCAGGCATTCTAACACATGTATAACTGGAGTACAAGACGAAGGGCAGTGAAAAGAAAAAGAAATGAACAAAAAATTACCTCTCTGAAATTTGATGAAAAAATATATAAATCCACAGATCCAAGCTCAGTAACTGACAACCAAAAGAAATACAAGGAAAGCAATGCCATGGCATATCAGAATCAAATTACAAAATACCCAGTGATAAAATCAAATAAAAAAAAAAAACAGCCAGAAGGAAAAAAGACTCACTATGTGTAAAGGAGCAAAAATGGAAATGACAACATTATCATCAAAAACTATTTGAACCAGAAGATAATGGAGAGACATTAAAATACTGAAAGAAAAAAATAACACTAACAAAAAAAAATTTGTTACTTAGAATTCTTCGGCCAGAAAAAAATCTTATAAAAATAAAGGCAAATAAAGACTTTTCAGAAAAATAGAAGTTGAGATAATTTATCTCTAGCACCTGCCCGACAAGAAATGCTAAAGAAAGTTCTTTAAGCAGAAGAAAAATGAGGAAAATTTAACTCTACACAAAGGAATAAAGAGTGCCGAATGATAAACATATGAGTTAACAAAAATGTATTTTATCTCATTTTTAAATCTCTTTAAAAGGCCATTGACATTTTAAGGCAAAAATAAAAACACTGGGTCGTGTGGTTTATGGCCAATGTAAAATTAAAATGTATAACTATAATAGTACAACAAATGGGAGGGAATAAATGGAAGTATATTTTTGTAAGGCTCTTACAGTAGAAAGGAAATATTATAACAGTATTTGAAAGTAAACTGTGATAAATTAAAGATGTATATTGTAATCCCTAGAGTAAGCACTATTAAAATATAAAAATAAAACAGAGCTTTCTCTAAGAGACTGATATGCTATAGGTTTTTTATTTTTTATTTTTTTTGAAGATTTTATTTATTCATCTGTCAGAGAAATAGAGCACAAGCAGGGGGAGCGGCAGGCAGAGAGAGAAGCAGGCTCCCTGCTGAGCAAGGAGCCTGATGTGGGACTCAATCCCAAGACCCTAGGATCATGACCTGAGCCAAAGGCAGACAGCCAACCGACTGAGCCACCCAGGAATCCCAACTTTTTAAAAAATTCAACTAAACCAAAGGAAAACATAAAAACAAGAAAAAACGAAAAAAGAGCAGAAAAGACAAACAGGAAACAAGTAGCAAGGTTGCTTTAAAATCAGCCCTGTAACTAATTACATTAAATGTGAATAGTCTAAATACTGAATTGAAAGGCAAAAAATCTCAAATTGGCTAGAAAACGAAGCCCCAACTACATGATATCTATAAGAAATCCAATTTAAATATAAAATGCTAATAGATTAAAATTACAAGGATGGAAAAAGATATAACATGCAAAAATTAGTCACAAGAAAAGTGGCATGATTATACTAATATCGGAAAAGTAGACTTGAGAAAAGAAAATATTACCGGGGTAGATACCTTTCATACGATAACATTAAGAGGATACAATAGTCCTAAATGCTTATGAATTTAATAACAGAGCTTCAAAATGTATGAAGCAAAAATGGATAGAACTTCCAGAAGAAAGAGATAAATCTAAGTTAAAATTGGAAATCTCAGTACTCATCTTTCAATGTTGGTAGAAAAAACAGCAAATGAGCAAAGATGTGGAAGATTTGAGCACTACTATAAACCAACTTGATAATTAATATTTATAGAAAGTTATACCAATAAATAACAGATTAACATTCTGTTTAAGTGCATATTCCTGAACAATAAGTAGAAAACAGTATTATTTACCATAACATCTTGAAAATATTAGAAGACTAAAACTATATAAAGTATTTTTCTGACCACCATAGAATTAAACCAGAAATTTTAATAACAATTTCTGGGAATCTCCAAGTATTTGGATATTAAACAGCATATCTACAAATAAGTCATGGATCAAAGAGGAAAACACACAAAAAAAGTAGAATATATTTTGAACTGAATGAAAAGTTTAAAAATACAACATATCAGAATTTGTGGAATACATGTAACGAATTGTTTAAAGGGAGAAAATATGTGCTTATAGAAAAGAGGAAAGGTCTAAAATCTATGATATAAGATTTCACGTTAATAAACTATAAGAAGAGAAAATTAAACCCTAAGTAAGCAGAAGTAAAGACATAAGAAAGGTAAAAACAGACATCAAGAATCAGCAAAGAGAAAAAATGCTAAAGAAAATTAAAGAAAAACCAACTGTTCTAGAAAGTAAGCTCTTCAAGATGCGATTCTAGCGGTGGATTCCTCACTGTCCAGACAACAGCCAGGCCCCAGGGTGATTAGAAGTGTACAGTGATAACCCCTCAGATGTGCCGTCATATCTAGGACTACGACTTTCTCCTGGGCTAGACTGGAATGGGGCACAGGTGGAAAGGGAAGCATATCTGACTACTCAGTTGTCCTGGCAACGTGCCTTTTTCAATCACTTGTTTTTTCTTATTTTTCTATGTTGCATTTCTAACATAACTCACTTTTCTAATTTAAAACAAAAAGTATCCTGATTTCTCCTCTGACTTAACAGTGACCAAATTTCTGAACCACAAACAGAACATATGATCTGACTTTCGGTATCATTTCAGGAGAAAGAGTCCACTTAAAAATAGTTCCGAACTTTCAAAAAATTGCATCATCAGAACATTTAGGGGACTGATAGAGTTAATAAGCTAATGGGACAAAATATTTACAACTGGAACTATTCAAAATATAGTATTGCAATGCACATAAAACTTGATCTAACTAACCCCTCATTTTTGGCCTTTTCAAAAAAACATACTGAGCCTGATTAATTTTTTGTCCATAATTCTCTCATATTTCCTCCTCAATTAAGTTAGAAACTAGAGGGAGGGGTTTTCTCTTAGCTTGACCATTTCCCTGCAAGAATCATCCAGACATTCACTTAGTATTTGTTCCTTTGGCTTCTGTATACAGGCACAGGTAGTTGAAAGGAAGAAGTATCAAAGAACTTGTAGAACCATGAGTATTTCCTTTCACTATGATTCCAACTTTCCTACTAAATGTCTCATGAGAATTATTCTGGATTATGCATTTGAGAGGTAGATAAAACTTTTTGGGAAAACTATGAGTAATACCTCAGGCCTTGGTATCTCTGTGTGTTCTCTGGAAAGAGTCCTCTGAGAACATCCATGGGCCCTACATGGCCATGTTGAGATATTCCCTCTTTTATACTCTGCCAATAATCCTCCCCACCAAGAGTAATTGAGGGGAAGGGTGGGCCCAAATTTATCAGACAGATGCCCAGCATACAGCAGTTCTCAGTAGTATGGCTCACCCACGTGCAACTTGCCATCAAAACTGTCCAGCCAGCACAAACTCTCACTTAGCTGTTGTGAGTATGCTGGAAGACCATAATGATCATGATTTACTCAAGCTAAGCCCAACTCTTTCATGAAGGAAAAAAAAAAATGGGCCTGGCTAAAGGGAAAAAAGGAAATTTCCCACAAGAATCATTCCAATTTAAATTCTGACTGGATCTTTATAGATCTCAAGTGAAAACATAAAAAGAACTATAAGGAGGGGGAAAGACAGCCTTAGACAGAGCATGGCAAATTGGAAAAGAAATCTGCAAGATGGATTCCCCAAAGACAAGTAGCTTAATTATTTCCATGGGCATCCACTGCTTTCAGGATGTATTGATTGACTTTACTGTTAATTACACTAAATGACCTTGAGCATTTCTACATAATCAGTTACATTCTATAGAGCATTTATTTTCAGTGGTATCTGATAACAATTCAGCTCTTATCTTACATGCTAGAAGAGATTTTCTTTTGATATTTAAAGTATGCAAGGAATTTAAAGTTTACTTAAACATCTGTTGAAAAGGGATACATGAAGAAAATCAAATATAAATTATTACATAATTTCCTCCAATTCTAAAATTCTCTCATTCTATATTCTGCCACTATACATTTCTTTATAGCTATATGTAGACTTTAAATATCAATTTTGTAAATATGTTTGAAGAAAATCAAACTCTGTGCTGTTCCAGAAAAAATAATTTGCATAAATGAAGTTATAAGGACATAATTAATTAACTGATAATTAAGAGAACCTAACATATGGAGAATTAGTAATTAGACCTGGGCTCCTGAAATGGGCTGAAATCAAATGGGCTCCTGGAAACTCTGAGATAGAAGGTAAGTGATCATTGAAGCTAGTAAGGGGATTCCTGCACTGGAGAGGAAGTTGAGCTTGGTGATTCCACAGGTCCCTTCCAAATACAACATTTCTATCATGCACTTGCATTTCTAGTCAAGGCAACATGGAAATTAAGATGGAATGTGGCCGAAATATTGGGATATAGCCAAGGCAAGGAAGAACTCTGTGTCTGACTTCTTTTGTGTAGAGTACTGGGTGGTCCTGCGGTGGGATAAATCTATGAAGCCCAAGACACAGACCTCTTTTTGCTACCAACAAATAGACTGTTAAATGACCACTGTGCAAAGACCTGCTCAAAAGTTTCTTTTTGTTCAAGAGCTGACCTACAAAGACTGCAGATGGAGGACCGACAAAATCAGCTCCCTCTCTAAGAGGCCTCCATATAGAAACCCAAATGGATCTTATCGTTATTGCTTGTGGTAACTACATTATATTTCAAGTGTCCTACCTAGTTCTCTACAACCAACTTCTTGGGGTTACTTTGGAAAGTGGAGATGGCAGATGAAACCAGTACGACTGCAGTCTCAATATGGGACAATATGAGGGATGAAACATGCAAGGGAAGCAGCCAAGAACACAGGGTTGTTCATTTTTGCACTTGCACAGGGGCTCCATATTCAAGAGGCAACATTCACTCCATAGACAGCTTTACCATTACGAACTATTGTCAAATTTTGATTATAACATTATTGACTCAATAATTGGGCAATTTGTCTACTTATTATGACAGTTTTCTAGCATAGAGCAGCTCTATATTTTTTTCTTAAAAAAGTATATTTCCACCATTCTCTAACAAAGGACAAACAAGTTTGATAATCAAAAGGCCTCGCTGGTCAAACATCTAAAATAACCTGTGTTTTTACACAAATAATTACATTTCTGACTAGTGTACTGACAGGTAAATATCTGAAAATGTGAGCAAAAAGTCCTCTATTGGTATTAGTGCACAGATTAAATGTAAAGCTGTATAACACAGCCCATATCATCTGTTATTTGTTTACTAATATTTCTGAATTCTGAAACTTAAATCTACAAGTACATTCAGGACAACATAAATCACTGTGTAACAACAATATTCATTTCCCACTAACAATATACAAAGTCAGTGTTACTCAGACATAAATTAGAGATTACTATGTGATCATCCACTTAATATAGCAATTGATTATTTTTTGTTATGGAAATTCTGGCAGTACAAAAATTAACTACCGTTAAAATAGTGCAACCTCCTGATAACTAGGTATCATTTAATGCTATCTGTAAAATGTCCAGGAGCCAAAATTCAATCAATAGTGTCCTTGGAAAAATCAAAAGGAGTAAGAAATTCTGTGAAGAAACACGAAGTAATATTGTTTACTAGAATTATATCATTGATGTTAAACCAACTGCAGTTTCTTGAATCTGGCATCAACTTCTCCAATGCTAAATTACCAGAAAGAGGAAGAAAATCTCATCCACCTATAAGTCTCACTACCAGTCTGTCTATGATCTAAAACTGAATTTCAAAATCAAATTTTTCCTATATGGAATATAATAATGTTGTCTTTGAAAGAAAAACTTATGCTAATGAAGAACATCATGGCCTTTTCATTGTTCTAGATACCTGCTACTCTAAGTATAATCCGCGGACTAGCAACAGCACTATTATCTGGGCCCCACCAGACCTACTGAATTAGAATCTGCGTTTTAACATGATCTCTAGATGATTCGAATACACGCTATAGTTTGAGAAGTACTGCTCCAGATAACATATATAATTTGAAAATTATTATCAATGTGAATTACTACAACTTTGTAAAAATTGATAATTTAGATTGACTGATGGCTATAGTGAAGACTAAGATATTGTTGTGATATCAATAACTTTAAGCTGCTTTTGAAAAATCAGTCATATCTCTCATTAAAGTATTACATTTCCCTGATCATTAGTGAAAGGCAAGGCAAAACCACAATGAGTTATCTCCTCGCACTTGTTAGGACAGGCATTACAAAAAAACAAAAGACATTAAGTGCTGGTGAGAATGTGGAGAAATTGGAACCCTCCTACACTATTGGTGGTAAAGCAAATTGGTGGAGCACTATAAAAAAACGGTATAGAGAGGCCTCAAAAAATTAAAAATAGAACTACCATATGATCCATCAATTCCACTTCTGAGTTTTTATCAAAAAAAAAAAAAAGTGAAATTAGGATCTAGAAGAAACATTTGCACTTCCATGCTCACTGAAGCATTATTCAAAAGTGCCAAAATGTGGAAACAACCTAAATATATCCATTGATGGATGAACAGATGAAGAAAATATGGTATATGCATACAATGGAATATCACTTAGCCTTTAAAAAAAAGGAAATTATTGCCATTTGCAACAGCATGGATGAACATTATGCTAAGTGAAATAAGCCAGTCATAGAAGAACAAATATGGCATGATTCCACTTCTATGAGGAATCTAAAATAGTCAAAGACATAGAAACAGAAAATAGAACGGTGGTTGCCTAGGACTAGGGGGAGGGAGAAGTACGGAGTTGTTATTCAACAGGTATAAATCTTCAGTTATGCAAGATGATTAAGTTCCAGAGGTCTGCCGTACAGCCTTTGTGCCTATAGTTAAGAATACTCTATTGTACACTTAAAATTTTGTTAAGAAGATAGATCTCAGGTTAAATGTTCTTACCACAATTTTTTAAAGTTTTACAACAGCATGATCACACTATTCATTAAAAGCTATTATGCACAGAAGAATAAAATCTCAAAAATCAAATGTGTGTATAAAATACTATACTTCCAGCAAGATACATATCCAAATACTTTGGGACATACTTAATTTTTCCAGTATCAGTCAGCAGTGGAGAAAACATCTTCTTATAATTAAAATGTATAAATTCATTAAGGCCTTAAACGTCACAAAAGAGATGTCACACGACTCTAGGAACACTTTCTATAGAAAAGGAGATATTGGGATAGGAAATGGCAAAGGAGTAGGGGGATCCTAAGCTTGCCTCGTCCCTTGAACACACCTAAATAAATATCAAATCATTCTGTACACCCAAGAAATTGTTCTGAGCACTAAGAGAACAAATTGCACATATGCAGGTAGAAAAACAGCCACATCAGGGAAGGTAAAAGCTGCAGAGAGTTGATTTGGAGGAGAAAAGAACTGCAGGTGCAGCGGAGGGGAGGGAGCCCTGATCGCAGAGAGAGCAGCGACAGAGAAAAAGAGATAGAGAAAGAATGGAAGTACATGTAGGGAATTAAACAAGAAAAACTCTTCCCCCAAACCACTGACTGGGAATATAAGAGAGGCTACTACTAACAGTTTTTATAAGCAGCAGAGCTCAAAGTCTAAAGGTTTAAAAGTCCATGCCATCACCAGGGTCATGGTCAGCAGGCTTAGCAGTGCTCAGGTGGGGAAAGACGGCAGAGAACTGGAAGCAGACAGCATGGTATAAGGATCCCCTAGGTCACACAAGGAGAAACAGTTCCCCTTCTTGGAGTGCATTTAGAAGTGGTGGCATGGCCTCTCTGGGGACAAAAGAACTGGTGGTGCCAACGCGCTGCCCTGTTTACTAGTGTAGGAACAAAGACACCGGCTGAGATGGGGCGCCTGGGTGCACAGTCAGTTAAGCGTCCAACTCTTGATTTTGGCTCAGGTCGTGAGCTTGGGGTCCTGAGATCAGAACCCTAGTTGGGCTCCATGCTCAGTGTGGAGTCTGCTTGAGATTCTCTTTCCCTCTCCCTGTGTCCCTCACCCCAGTGCTCTCTCTCTCTCATTCTCAAATAAATAAATAAATAAATCTTAAAAAAAAAAAAAAAGACACCAGCGGAAGGCAGTGAACCTTGGTGTCAGCTTTTTGCAGAACTTTACCATAAACCCTGAACTGCTGCGCAGTCACGCAACCACTTTCTGGGACACACTGGTTCTGGCCACAGCACAGTAGGCCCTCTCCCAGGGGATCAGTGCAGTCCTGCGCAGGGCAGGTCCCTAGAATTTCACGTTTGAAACTAAGCCACGGACCTTAGATACAACACAGGAGCACCGAATCGCCTGGCAGGCAGACAGCTTGGACACAGGGTGAAGGCAGGGATCTGACGGAAGCCAGGTACATAAGAGGAGTGATTGTTTGCTCTTTTGTGAGGGCTTCCTGAAAAGTGGCAGGGGCAAACTCCCTGCTCTGGGACAAGAGAGTTGGGAGACGCCATTTCCCTCCCAACCCATCAGCACCGACCAATTTCAGTGAGCAACACAGCCTCACCCGGTGGATGCCTGAGTAGCTTACACCACGTGATATCCACCCTACCCCCACGCCCTGCAGGCGCCTCTCCACTAGGGCAAGTCCTCCTGAGAATCAGTGCAGCAGTTCCCTCCCCACAGAAGACCAGCACAAACCCCTTGCACACACCAAAATCTATTGACCATAGAGTGCTGCGTCTTCAGTTCTAGGGGAAATAGGATCTAGTTCGTTTCTTTCTTTCCTTTTTTTTTTTTTTTTGGATCTACTTTTAACAAGCAGACCAAAAAACACCTAGTTAAAAGTTGCCACACAGTGGACAAAGTCCAAACACCCCCTACTGCAGGCAAGGAGAAACTCTGTACAGGGCTGACCTGAGGGAAAGAGCAGCCAAAGCACAGCAGCAGAGTGCACACTCTGAAACACCTCCTGAAGCCCAGGCCCAAGCAGAATAGGACCTCTTCTTAATAGAGCCATTACTCTCAGGAGCAGGATATAACAGGTTTTCCCAAAAACCACACACACAAAAACAGTGACCCAGACAAAATGACAAGACAGAGGAATTCACTCCAAAAGAAAGAACAGGAATTAGTCACAGCAGGATTTAATCAATACAGATACAAGTAAGATGTCTGAACCGGAATATAATCAATAATCATAAGGATACTAGCTGGGCTTGAGAAAAGCATAGAAGACACTAGAGAATCCCTTACTGCAGAGATAAAAGAACTAAAAACCAGTCAGGAAGAAATAAAAAATGCAAAACAAAGATCCAAAACTGAATGGATGCAAAGACAATGAGGATGGGCAAAACAGAGGAATAAATTAGTGCTATAGAAGATAAAATTACAGAAAATAATGATGCTGAGAAAAGAAGAGGGAAAGAAAGGTATCGGATCATAAATGTAGACTGAGGAAACTCAGCCTCAGTGACTCCCTAAATCATCACATTCATATGATAGGAATCCCAGAAGAGAGAGAGAGAGAGAGAGAGAGAGAGAGAGAAAGGGGCAGAAGGTTTATTGGAGCAAATCAGAACTGGAAACTTCCGTCATCAGGGGAAGGAAACAGACACTGAAATTCAAAAAAACACAGAGAACTCCCATTAAATTCAACAAAAGTAATCCATCACCAAGATATATCATAGTCAAATTCCCAAAATATACAGACAGAATCCTGAAAGCAGCAAGCGAAAAAAATCCTTAACCTACAAGGAAAGACGGGTCAGGTTCACAGCAGATCCATCCAGAGAGACTTGGCAGGGCAGAAGAGAGAGGCATGAGATATTCAATGTGCTAAATGGGAAAAATATGCAGCCAAGAAAATACTTTATCCAGCAAATCTGTCATTCAGAATGGGAGGAGAGATAGAGTTTCCAGGACAAACAAAAACTAAAGGAGTTTGTGACAACTAAACCATTCCTGAAAGTAATATTAAAGGAGACTCTGGGTGGGGGGGGCGGGGAACCAAAGGCAACAAAGACTAGAAAGAAACAGAGAACATCACAAGAAACACCAACCTCACAAGTAACACAACGGCACTAAATTTATATCTTTCAATAATGACTCTGAATGTAAATGGGCTAAATGCTCCAATCAGAAGACATAGGGTGTCAGAATGGATTAAAAAAAAAAAAAACCAAAAACAAAAACAAAAAAAAAGACCCAGGGTACCTGGGTGATGCATCCAGTGAAGTGTCTGACTCTTGGTTTCGGCTCAGGTGGTGATCTCAGGGTCATGAGATCAAGTCCAGCATTGGGCTCCACACTCAGCAGGGAGTCTGCTTGAGATTCTCCCTCCTTCCCTCTCCCTCTGCCCCTCCCCTGCTCAAATAAATAAGTAAATTTTTAAATAAGAAATCAAAAATAAACAAGAAAATAAAAAAATAAATTAAAAAATTCAAAACACCTATTTTATGTTTAATAATTCAATTGCATTAAGTCCTAAAGAATAGTTTTATATTTATAATATTTCTTATTATTGAGGAAGATGCACTTTTTTCTAATTTGCACAAAAGCATGAAAAGGGCCAATAGCAGCCTTAGAGGCAGCGTAGCACACAGGAGACAGCACTGCAAAAGAATTAAGAGTCAGTCCTGAGGCCTAAGTTTTGTATCTGACTTCACACCTATCAGCTGATAGGTCTATGCCCTCCCCTCTGTCTTCGTTTCCTCAACTGCAATGTGGGACTAACATAATTTAAGTAATTATTAGATGTTATTATATAAAGCACTTAATACCTGGTGCATAACAATTGCTCAGTAAGTATTAGCTGTTGCTATCATTATCGTTAGTGTAATTTAAAGTGCATATCACAATTCTTAAACTCTAATAAGCATGCAACAAATGATATCTGTTACTATTATTATAATCTTCCCATCCCAGGAAATTTCAGGGAAATGAGATGGGGGAAAGCAACCCTCTCACTGAAACTTTGATGTGAACACAGCATCTCACTGATCACAATTTTGAAAGGATGAGTTTTTTTCATTCATCTCAAAAGTCAGGAATAAATTATGAGTACTGTAATTTTTCTTCTTAATACTCATCTTGCCTCTGCTTTCAGAAAAATCTAGTTCACTCATAATTATTCCATTCATTAAAATGCTAAATGCTCAAGATACACCCATTAACAGAGGTAATTATTAATGTGGATAATAGCACAGTAGCTAAATCATCAGGAGCTTTTTCTTTTTTTTTTAATTTTTTTTTTTAAGATTTTATTTATTTATTTGACAGAGACAGAGACAGAGACAGCCAGCGAGAGAGGGAACACAAGCAGGGGGAGTGGGAGAGGAAGAAGCAGGCTCCCAGTGGAGGAGCCTGATGCGGGGCTCGATCCCAGAGCACCAGGATCACGCCGTGAGCCGAAGGCAGACGCTTAACGACTGTGCCACCCAGGCGCCCCCATCAGGAGCTTTTTCTAACCACTACTGAAGACTTAAAATTCCAGAACCAGAGTAATCAAATGGAAAAAGACTAGCTCCAGGAAGAACCCTAAAGGTAGGACGCACTAACTTAATTCTTTGATCCTTGTCCTGTGGTTGGCCTTCTCTGGTACCACAACTTGTACACATATTTTAGGAAGGAAAACTTAAATCTTGATTGACAAATTGCCCTAGAAATGGTATTCTAGTGTCCTATGACATCTAGAGGATCCATTAGGAGTGACAAAGAGGTTTGATCTAGTGGAAACATGGCTGCACTAACTCTATTATCATATTACTATTTCCCCACTGGATGAGCTGTACATCCCTGCAGCCACACTCCAGGATTTCAATGTCCATGTCATCACTTCAGAGTCAGGGTATAATGTCTTAGATAAAGAGCTATCTTCATATTCCAGATAGAGTGACCTGAGGGCTTTAAGAAGAAGCTTCCTCGGTTTCATTTTCCTGAACAATTTAAACAAAGCAGTTACTGAGTATCATGGCTACCATAACCAGTGAATAACCACACAGAGATACAGACTTGGGATCCTTTAGGGGGAGACACCTCCTAGTACCCAGACCCCACACATCTCTGATATACTCCCAGAGATGTGACCTGGGTATCCATGACCATCACCCCCAGGGCTGGCATCTATTTCAGTGGACAGGTAGACAGGCTGTTCCAGAAGTCCCTTAGCAGGAATCTCAATATCACTTCAGTAAACCAATTGTCATTCTTTGCCTGACTAAGCCTTATATGCTTTTGAATTTTACTTTAAATTTGTTTTCAGTGGTAAGGATAACATTCTGACTGCTTTGATTGTTCTACTCCCAACAGTGGTCTGACTCCATTCCACCACTGTGCCTATTTTGCTCTTCTCACTCACCAATTATTTTCTTTGTTTCATTTAGCTCATCTTTTGAATCAGCAGGAATTTTAGTCAAAAAAAGGCTGACTTAAAATTGAAGATGACACAAAAAAATGGAAAGATATTCCACACTCATGGATTAGAAGAACAAACATTGTTAAAATGTCAATATTACCCAAAGCAATCTGCATATTTAATGCAATCCCTATCAAAATACCAACAACATTTTTCACAGAGCTACAACAAACAATCCTAAAACTTGTATGAATCACAAAAGACCCTGAATAGTCATAGCAACCTTGAAAAAGAAAAACAAAGCTGGAGGCATCACAATTCTGGACTTAAAGCGATATTACAAAGTTGTAGTCATCAAGACAGCATGGTACTGGCACAAAAGCAGACACACAGATCAATGGAACAGAATAAAAAATCCAGAAACAAGCCCACAATTATAGGGTCAATTAATCTTCAACAAAACAGAAAAGAATATCCAACGGGAAAACGTCTCTTCAACAAATGGTGTTGGGAAAACTGGATAGCTACACACAAAACAATGAAACTAGACCACTTTCTTACACCATACACAAAAGTAAACTCAAAATGGATTAAAGACCTAAATATCAGACCTGAGACCATTGAAATCACAGAGGAGAACACAGGCAGAAATGTGTTTCACATTGGCTGTACCAACATTTTTCTAGGCATGTCTCCTGAGGCAGGGGAAATAAAAGCATAAATAAACTATTGAAACTACATCAAAATAAAAAGCTTGTGAACAATGAAGGAAGCAATCAACAAAGCTAAAAGGCAACCTACAGAATGGGAGAGAGATTTGCAAATAACTTATCCAAAAAAGGATTTGTATCCAAAATAAATAAAGAACTTATACAACTCAACACACACACACACACACACACACACACAAATAATCTAATTTGAAAATGGGCAAAAGACATGAACATACATTTCTCCAAAAAAGACGCCCAAATGGTCAACAGATACATGAAAAAGATGCTCAACATCACTTATAACTGGGAAATGAGAATCAAAACCACAATGAGATATCACCTCACACCTGTAGGAATGGCTAAAATCAAAAGCACAATGAACAACAAGTGCTGGCAAGGATGTGGGAAAAAAAGGAACCATCGTGCACTATTGGTGGGAATGCAAACTGGTGCAGCCACTGTGGGAAACAGTATGGAGGAGCCTCAGAAAGTTAAAAATTGAACTACCCTATAATCCAGTAATTGCACTACTGGGTTCTTACCCAAAGAATACAAATACACTAATTCAAATGGATATATGTACCCCTATGTTTATAAAAGCATTATTTACAATAGCCAAATTATAGAAGCAGCTCAAGTGTCCACCGATAGATGAATGGATAAAGAAGAGGTGGTGTGTGTGTGTGTGTGTGTGTGTGTGTGTGTGTGTGTGTACCTTTATAATGGAATATTATTCAGCCATAAAAAGAATGAAATCTTGACATTTTAAATAATAGGGATGGAGCTAGAGAAATAGAACTAAGCAAAATGACTCAGTCAGAGAAAGTCAAATACCACATGATTTCACTGCGGAATTTAAGAAACAAATGAGCAAAGGAAAAGAAGAGAGAAAAACAAACCAAGAAACAGACTCTTAAAACTCTAGATAACAAACTGATGGTTACCAGGGGGAGTGGCAGTGGGGGATGGGCGAAATAGGTGGTGGGGATTAAGGAATGCACTTGTGATGAGCACCAGGTGACGTACGGAGTGTTGAACGACTATATTGTAACTAAACTGTATGTTAACCAGACTGGAATTAAAATTTTTAAAATGATAAATGTCAAAAAAGAAGCTAACTTGAAGGAGCGGGGATGGTGGCTACAGATAAACAGTGATGAACAATTAACGAGTTCTGCGTCTTTTAAGGACTGAATGTTTGTGTTCTCCTTCCAACTTCATATGTTGAAGCCCCAGCCCCCAGTGTGATGTTATTTGAAGATGGGACCTTTGGAAGGTAATTAGGATTGAAAGAGACTGCAAGGGTGGGGCCTCATAATGGGATTAGTACCCTTAGAAGAAGAGATACCAAAGAGCTTGCATATTGCGCGCGCGCGTGCCTGTGTGTGTGTGTGTGTGTGTGTGTGTGTGTATCACAAAAAGGCCATGTGAAGACACAAAGAGGAGGCAGTCATCTAAAAGCCAGGTAGAGTCCTCACCAGACAAAAGTGAATTGTCTGGCACCTTGATCTTGGACTTCCCAGCCTCCACACATGTGAGAAATAAATTCCTGTTGTTGAAGCCACCCAGTCTATAGTATTTTATTATGGCAGCCCAAGATGACTAATACAGCATGGAATAGAACTGATGCTATTTATCTGAATGTCATTGTAAATCTTTAATATTTTAGGTCCTCCATTACCACTGGAGGATGTCAGGAATTATTTGCTCATTTATTTATATGTAAAGTCTTATAGAACTTTGAAATCTATGCTATACCTGGAAATGCCTATAATTGATACTCATTATATCAAAAACAGAACACTCTTAGAAACTAAGTTGTGCAGTCATATCATAAATTTAAGTATAAACATGTTTTATGACGCATTAGATTAACCATAAGAATCCAATGCAATAAAAGTTCAAATGTAGTATCAATTTAACTAAAACAAATTATTTTCAATCATTCAACAAATTTAATGAAATTCCTTCTGTATGGGTGTGGTGGTAGATGCTGTCTATTCAAAGGGATGTGTGGAGGAGTAAGAAATCAGTGTAATGAGTACGGCATGGACCCCACCATTAATGGACCCAATGCCTGACATCCAAAGACCATAGAATACCCACCTGAATAAGCTTCTGCCATAATTAATTTGCTGATATCTATTATAGGCATATTCATTACTGACTCCATTTTTTAAATTCTTACTCATAAACCATTTATCATGACTTCAAATCCACAGTGTGAAATACATATGCTTATTCCAAAAATGATAATTTTTCCAAGTATAGAGATAAGAATCAATTTGATTTTCAGAGTTAATACAGCCTAGTAACATGTCTATGCAAAAAAGGGAAAAAAGGCTGAGCTCAAAAGTTTTTCACTTAGATACAAAAACAGACTATTCAAAGGCTTGCAGACTGCATTCAAGACTCTGTTGGAGATAATGAGACACCAGCTGCTTGTCACTCATTTACGGAGTGTTGTATAGCCGAAGAAGAATGATCAAATATCCCTTCAGAGCTAGTTGTGCCATCTATTTTTCTATAGTGCATAGTACAAATGCATACATTTCTTTTAGAAACGAAATACAATTTTTTTATTAAAAGAAATACACTTTTGGGATATATTTAATCTCTTAATAACATCTTCTGGCAGGGAAAATGTATTTTCTCCTTCAAAGAATATTTGAGTTGTAAGCTTATCCACACCTGTTTCACATCTGTTTCAAAAAAAAAAAAAAGGTAAACTTCAGCGTCACCTCCATCCATGCCTACAGGAGAATAAAATGAAAGTGCAGTAACAGCAGCAAAATGGGCTGGGATGGAAAGAAATGCTTCCTCTACCAGGAAAGGAGTGAAGTAATGTCTATGGATTCAAAAGTGGATTTTGGAGACAGTTTATTAGTCATAGCTAATCTCCCACTGTGAAATAATCTTAAGATTTTGCATGCCCTAAAAGTATACAGGGGAATATCACATTAAAAAAAAAAACAAAAAAAAAACAAAACCTAAAGCAAAAAACAAAGACTGTTCAGATAATGATTTTAGGATAATTCAAAAGTAAAATGTGTGACAGAAATTTTTATTTGCCTGTAAAAGTCAGGCAGTAAGTTTATAAATGACTTCACTCTTCCCTAACTACTTCTTCATATATAAAAACTGTCTACAAGCTGTGGCAGCTTTAGGATGCAAGCAGTTTGTTCTCATGTGGCATAACACCAAACAACAGCAACAACAAACATGTAAGGAACAGATGTGAAGTTCCCATGTTGCTAATAAAAAAGAAAACCAGAATGGCAGCTAAACCAGATAAGTAATATTACTTTAATATCATTTACATAAATGTTATTCAAAACTATGATTTTTTTTTTTTTAGAGGTGGAAACTTGCATTTGGAAGAACACAAGTCATCAACAGGGCCTAAGGAAGATGGCAGGAAAGAAGGACAGAGCAAAGAAAGGAGAGGTTTTTCCTCAGACAAAACAAAGAAAACAGGGGCGCCTGGGTGGCACAGCAGTTGGGCATCTGCCTTCGGCTCAGGGCGTGATCCCGGCATTATGGGATCGAGCCCCACATCGGGCTCTTCCTCTATGAGCCTGCTTCTTCCTCTCCCACTCCCCCTGCTTGTGTTCCCTCTCTCGCTGGCTGTCTCTGTCTCTGTCAAATAAATAAATAAAATCTTTAAAAAAAAAAAAACAAAGAAAACAGCAGAATGGACCAGCTCTCTCATTTATGCGCAGCACAACATTTAGCAAGCTACCACGATTCAGCTCTCAACCTTGAAACCTGCCCTGATAGTCTCAATCAGATTCACCCACTCTTCTCTCACCATCTCCTTTAATAATGTCAGTTTCACAGGTATGTCCCCTCTCTGGAAATAAAAGCCTGCAAAATTGCTGGTATGTAGTAAGTCCTCAGTAACTAGTTCTTGGAATCAATGAATTTCTCAGAAGTTTGCTTTGATAGTTCTAGATTTTTCCTCCTGAACACTTCCGTGAGTTGGTTTCAGGGACAAAAGACAGGGAAGGAGACGGGGGAGGGGGAAAGATCCACTCCATAATAGCTTAGATTGAAAATTCCTTGGGTAGGGACTTGAAATTCCTCTTTTTATAAGATTTTATTTATTTATTTATTTATTTATTTATTTATTTATTTATTTATTTGAGAGGGAGGGAGAGAGCGAGCGAGCGAGCAGGGGAGAAGCACGGGGGAGGGAGAGGAGGGGAAGAGTGTCTCAGGCAGACTCCATGCTGAGCGCAGAGCCCAACATGAGGCCCCACCCACCACACTGAGATCATGACCAGAGCCAAAACCAAGAGTAAGTTGCTCGACCAACTGAGCCACCCAGGCACCGCAGGGACTTGGAATTCCTTACAGCTTTAGAGTCACCACAGAACCTGACACAATGCCCTGTGCGGTAACACTAGACAGGTATTTGTGGATTTAGCTCTCCCACAGATTAGCTCTGTTTAGATGAAGGACATTTTTTAGCCTGATTACTATGTTTCTGCAAGCAGAATCCTGATATTGTTGTTAAGATCAATCACAGTCTTGTATGTTGGAACCTTGCCCTCAGAGACTGACTTTGGTTATTCTTTTCTCTGTATCACCCTTTCACCTTACACATTTTGTATCTTCTATGAAGCCATGTTGTTTATTTTTGTGCCAGTACCCACAGAATGGCTAGCTAGCCAGAGCAGTCATTCAACAGCAGTTTACTGAAGACAACCCCACCAGGACTAGAATCCATTCATTGGTCTTCCACCTTTCTCTGTCCCCTTTATTCCCTTCATATCCTCACTTCCCAATAGACCCAACTTATATTCCAACATTCAACATTATCATCACTCTGCTTTATACACTCTCAGCTCTCCTGGTCTTCTGTCATTTTGTTGTACCTGTTTAGCAAACTCCTGCCCTGCTTAAATCTAACTTTCCATCTACTACTCACCTGCACCTAAATAACTAAATATGTATGACGATAAACCACATTAAATGTTCCAAATGCTGACTGGTCTCTTTTTAAGCTTATAATCAATAACGTCAAGTGAGTTCCTAGTTTAACCTAGGAACCCTACTGCATTTCCCCAGAATAGTCACTGTCCAGCCCTTCTAGATAATTATAAACCTCCTCTTTCTCAAACCTCTAACACTTCCTCTCCCTTCCTCACTCTCCTCAGATAATAAGATCAGATAACCTTGGCTGCTACTGAGAAAACAGAAGCAAACGGAAGAGTACTTCTGCAAAATTCTAACACCTCTACCCAACTATTGCTTCTAGCCCTACCTTTCCTTCAGGTACCTTTGTAAATGAATTGTGCCTACTTAGATCAAAGCCAATCTTTCACTTGTACAATCCATCCTCCTACCTACTCAAGGACATTTCTCTAGGGATTCTTTCCTCCCTCCCCTGCACTATCAAGTCTTTCTCTCCAATTTTTCATTTCCATTTGTAGACAAACATCATTATTTCTGTATCTAAAACAATCACTCTCCCCATCCCCATCTCTCATACCATTTCCTCCTTTAGCTACCATTTCATTGCTCTTCTACCCTTTTCAGAAAATACTTCAAAGGACTTGTATATTCCCTGCTGATTCCAATTTATCTCCTCTCAGTCGTTCTTGAACTTGTCTCAAATCATAATTTTATCCCCACTATCTTTTCACCCATGACCATGTTGCTAAATCCAATCAGCGATTCTCAGTTCTCATCTTCCCTGAATTATCATAAGAATTTAACATCACTGATTACTCCCTCCTCCAAGAAACATTTTCTTCACTTGGCTCTAGGACCCACACATTCCTAGCTTCCCCCCTACATCCATAGCCACTTCTTCAAAATCTCCTTTGCTATTTCTTCCAAATCTTCCCAACTACTGTACAATGGGATGTCCTAGGCTTTTCTACACTCACTCTGTTGGTGATATCATCCAGTCTTATGGCTTCGAATTCCATCCATAAAAAGCATTGACCCCCAAATTTGTATCTCCACCCCAGACCTCTCCCTTGAGCTCCACATCAGCATGCCCTATCCCCTATCTCAACATGTCTGTTAGATACGTACCCAGGATCTCAAATTTAACCCATCCAAAGGCAAGCTCTTGGCCTTCTCCCCAAACCGCCTGTTTCCAATAGTTTTCCATCTCAGTAAATGCAATTATATCCTCCATCGCCTCAGGAAAAAAAATATTGCAGTTATCCTTGACTCCTCACACCTCTCATCTAATCTATCAGTAAATCCTGTTGACTCTGCCATTAAAATTTCCCTTTCCCCCTTTCCTTTCCTCCCAAAATCCAAAGCACTGACAGCACCAAATGCTGGAGAGAATATGGGGCAACAGAAACTCTAATTCATTGCTGATGGGAATGAAAAACTGTACAGCACTTTGGAAGACCGTTTGGCTGTTTCTTACAAAACTAAACATATTTTACCATATAGTCTAGCAATCACATTCCTTGGTATTTACCCTCTGAAATTGAAAACTTATGTCCACACAAAAACCTGCACATGGATGCTTATAGCATCTTTATTCTAACTGCCAAAACTTGGAAGCAACTAAGATGCCCTTCAGTAGGTGAATGGATAAATATATTACGGTACATCCAGTTTGCTTTTTATTTTTTTTTATTCATTTTTTTTTTATTTTAAAGATTTTATTTATTTATTTGACAGAGATAGAGACAGCCAGCGAGAGAGGGAACACAAGCAGGGGGAGTGGGAGAGGAAGAAGCAGGCTCCCAGCGGAGGAGCCTGATGTGGGGCTCGATCCCATAACGCCGGGATCACGCCCTGAGCCGAAGGCAGATGCTTAACCGCTGTGCCACCCAGGCGCCCCGCCAGTTTGCTTTTTTTAGAAAAAGAGATGGATCTCAACATAAAGCATCCCAGAGCTTTATAAGAAGGGATCTCTTCAGAATTCCTACTCTGTTACCCTAAAATAGTTACATCTGTCCTGCTGATGTCCCTGGCTCGACTGTGAGCTCTTGAGAGCAGAGACCATGTATGATTATTCTTCATATATACATAGTTCCTCACACAGTACTTGGCACATAGTGATATTTAATAAGTGTTTATTAGAATAGTATATGATGTTTTAGACTAATTTGTGTCACATTTTAGGTGGTTTTACAAATAAATTTTTATGAAAATGTCCCTTAAAAATAATCATGCCTATCAGTAAATAAACTCATTTTTAGTACATTGGAAATCCCAATACATTGACATCAACATCATTTGTTCAGTTGAAAGAAGATAGAATAAACAGTGCAAGCATAGTAATGATACATAAACCAATGGGCTCAAATATTACCTTATTGACTTTGCCTTAAAATGAAATTTCTTGACTGACATATTTGAACATTGATTAATCACTAGAAATTGCTTGGTCAATATGGTGACATTCCTTACTTTCAAGTCACCAACTCCAGACAGACAAATTTCTTTTAAATTAGATTCATAATCTTAAGTTTTCTTCCCTGTAAGAACGGAATTAATCAACCACAAATATTTCTTGAGTAGGTATTATGGCCACATCACAGAAATGGTCACTGTATGGGATACGCATATGTAATTCTTCCTCTCAAATACTTTATAATATAAATAAGGAGATAAGTCATACACAAGAATGACAGGTATAGGTATACAGCGTCAGTACCCATGGAATGGCCCCAGCAGGTAGGACTTTAGCAGAATCAAAAGTGAGAGGAATACCATGTACAGAGGTATGAAGAAATGTCCTGGAGAAAGTGGACTTAGAGCTGTGTAAGAAGGAGCCACGAAGAGTTTAATGAAAGGAGTAACACGTGCTTCCTTGAATGTGAGGGTGATGCTAAACAGGGGGAGACTGATGACCATCCTCTCCAACCAAGAGCTAGCTTTCAGATCGCTAAGGGTTTTATGTAGCTCCAGATGCATTTTAACTTTAATCAATATTAATTTTATTTTAATTCAGTTTCTCAGGTAGAGACTTTCCATTCCAATCTCACCTACCTAGATACTCTACAGAGCTTCTTTCCTCGCCAATACCCATGTTTCTATAATTCCTATGACTAGAACTAATCATGCTCAAGAGTCTCTTAATTATTCAGGATCCTATCAGAATCACATGTTCTTCCTACAGAGTTCCCTGGGTGATGTTTTAGCCTCCATCTTTTTTATCTTTTACAGCTTATTTCACTATTAGAACCTTATCCAGCAAACCCCATGTGTCTCTGCTAAACATAAACAAGAAATAGCAGAAGACTGGAGATAACACCAAAATATAGTTGGCAGATTTATTTTTTTGCAAAAATAGTGATGTTATAGATGAAGATTTGATTTTTAGATATTAACATCCAAGCCCCAGGATATTGCTGTGAGAACCAGAAATGATCCTGTATCTAAATTTTCACAATTGGTGAGTATAGCACACTCTTTGCTGGCCAGAACTCTGAAACAGGGGGTACCTGTCCTGCATTATTCCTGTTTTCCTCTTAGTTTTCCAACCTACCTCCACTTTCCCTTTGCCCTTTAAGAACCAAGCCCTTTTCCCTCTATGAATCTAACCCATTCCCCCCGCCCCCACCATCATACGGAAAAGGCATTCTAGATATTGTTCCATAATAACTTCTCGGGGACCTAATATGTTGTCCCCAGTGAATATTTCCACCTGAAGAGAGGACCACAGCAAGAGGACAATGCTTTGCCCAAGAGAATGAGTTACTATACATGGAGTTAAAGTCACATGAGATGAAAGGTTGGTTTGTTTGTTTAGGGAGAGAGTTACCCGAGGAGTTTTCAGTGATCATAGCAGGAACTATCTCCTCGACACCCCTCTATCGCGCCTTGAAGGACTGGGCTGGTCTACCTCTTCTAATGAATAGGTAGTGGTAGTAGTAATAAAAATAACAATATCTAGTGTACTGGTGTTTATTAATATTAATAGGCTAACATGCATTGCACATTGATCTAAACATTTTGCATGCAATGTCATGCAATCCCCGTTATAATTCCCCATTTTAAGATGAAGCTCGTGAAACACAAAGAAATGAAAAATGCTTCCAAAGAGCTGGGACTCAATCTGAGAAAATGTAAACAACTAGGCCGTGACAGCTACGTATTAGAGGCCACAGACCCACAGGAAAAATTAACCAGCCCATGGGCACATGTGATGCATGGCTCTAGGCCTCTGCCTTTGGCCAAGGCCATCAGAGGTATCCTGCTCTTCTCCCTGACCCTCTCCTCCCACCCTGGGCCAGGGTCTGCCTTCACGGTTAGTTTTACCAGCTGCCCAATGCTGGACACGACTACGTTATACCCCTTCTTCCCACCTATCTTTCTCCTTCCCCTGCATCAGCTCTGTTCCTCAAAAAGGAAACAAAGTAAGGTACATAGTGTTCCTGTCCTGTGAGATTCCAGGTGAGAGGTAGTTAATCTAATTAACCATTATTGGTGCTCTTATTGCAACCACTTTGAACATTCATACTAAACCATAACTGTTTTCCATGTCACAAATGTTCAAAACCCGCGTCTCTGAAAAGTATAAACGGTGCTTTCAGAGAACAATTTATTTTGGAATCCAGGTTCACAGAATATTAAAGGTAGGAAAGATCTTAGTGGTCACCTGGTACCACTTCCTCACTAGAGCCCAGGGAGCTCTAGTGACCTGGCTTCAGTGTCGCAGCTAGTTTGTTCCAGCAATAAGACACAGATTTTCTGACTCCCCATCTGATTTATTCATCAAAAATGTAACAAGTACTTTTTCATATATCAGGTACTGAGGGTATAAAAGGAACATAAAATCTAATGCTCTTTCTACTCTATGTTTCTTGGTCAGAATCAGGCTGTAAATATTTTTATGATGAGAGCATCCTTAGCTGCTAAAAAAAGTGATGTCTTCAGAATCATAACAGAAAGTTCTTTGAGAAGAGCAATGCTTCTCTTTCCTTACAATAAAGTAGAGTTAGATTTTAATATGAACTGTTGGAGCAGGCAAGGACTTCATGAAATATTTATTCATATATTCATAAGATAGCCAAAACCCCCTTATTTTACCAGTGAAATCAATAGGAATCAGTGAGGCTCCCTGGCTTTATGTTCTTTCCACCACACCTGTGCCCTCTACCTTCTTCGGATTGGAAGCAAAACAAATTTTTGAAAAAGAAAAGGTAAGAGATCCCAAGATGCCATGCTTCCCAATCACAGAGGCTTTTCTGCAAGCTCCATCTGTGGAAAAAGGATGAATCAGAAGAGAAATAGGCATGAGGACACTCCATATCTTCCTCCTCTGACAACAGATTTTTTTTATGTTGGCTGAGAAAGGAAAGAAATGAAAAGACGGGACCAGTATTAAAGAACCACTACCTGAACAAATGGCAGGCGTGACACAATCTGGATGGTTTCTGCTGGCAACTGTAAGAAGTTACCTGATCTTTTGACCCAGAACTGGATTTTGTCTCTGAGCTGTGGAAAATCTAACACAACCCTGACTCCAAGATAAAGATTAAAGATGGAAAGGTTCTCCAGCACCCCGGTCAATGTTGACACCCAAGAATAATAATGCTACAATGACTAGTTTTGTTTTTTTTTAGAGAACAAAAACCTGCAACAGGTCCAATCCTTTTTGTGCTTTCTTTTTTAAACATGCAGCTAGACCTACACTTTGACATTGTTTTCTATATAACGTTATTACTGCTTCTTGCCTTCACATTGAACACTGACTATTCATTATTAGCTGGTATTTGGAGAACAAATTTCAATCAATGTGGAATGTACCCCACTGACATACATCTGACAATCCCCTGCCTATCAGAGATGCCCCATAGTGGAAACGTAACTGTTACTGAGGGGTTAAAACCAGTCTCGAGGCATTTCTCAGGCTTTGTGATATGCAGGAGGGCCTAAATGAAAGCATGAATAATGTTTCCTAATATACCAAAGGCTGACTGCTTTAAGTTGTTTTTCTCCCTGTTTAAGACAAAGCACAATAGGAGTAAGTATTTTATGCAATTCAAAATCCAGTTCAGGACAAGTATCAACACTAAATTATGAATACTTTAAATAATAAAAATACGCATTTAAATAATAAAAATATTACATTTTTATGCCCACAAAAGTAGTAAATGTTGGAGAAAAAAATAGACCCCTTCCAAACTATGAATATCCTGGGAAATAATTTAGTAATCAGGATGGAGACAGTTACTTGGCATGGAGGCGGCTGTTGGAGTAAGAATATCAAATACTGGCTTCATATTTAGAGAGTGAAGATGACTACCTCTTGTGATTATTTTATTCAAAAATTTCTATTGAACACTGTGTGCCAATCATTTTCATATGAGACTAGATCTAATATTTACTGAGCGCCCACTATGTACCAGGCACTCTACATACTGACTTCACTAAATCCTCATGACAATTCCTTGAGGCAGATATTGGTTTGAGTCATGTGAAATTTCCATTTCCATGGGTCAAAAAGGTCGAATATTGGAAAATTCTTAGAGTCTGACTTGAATGTTAATCTTTTTTATTTTATAGGTGGCTCAGAGAAAATAAGTAAGTTGAAGTTTATACAGCAAATGCGTGGAAGTGTGGGGACTTCAACCCAGACTCTTACCACCCCACCACACCTGACATTATCTTAAATAATTGTTATTAAATTGAAAGGATCCCACAGCCCTCCAAACTATAAATCAATTGCCCCACCCCTACCCAGGCCAAAACAACTGAATTGTTTATGTCTACAGATTTGATTCTATTACAATCCTTCTTTCTCTATACACCTATTGCCCTTCTTTCATTAACTTCATTATGACTAGTCATAATAGTCATTGTATTTTCTGAACCAAAATTTGGAACATGTGATCAGAGAAACACAGGTATTTATGAGGAAAAGGATATAAAATAATTATGACTGATACTATTGTAAGAAATTCTGGAAGAATGCTCATTACAAACACATCGCCTGCAGACCGTAGTGTAATTGTTTTTATAGGTGGCTGGCACATTCTACTCGTCTCCCTTAGGGCAGGTTTTATTTTACTGCTGTTTGTGGAACACCTGTAATTTTGCACACAAAACCCTGGAGCACTTATGGTGGTAGGCAGAGGCGATCAGGAGTACAGTAGCCATCAGAGAAATTCAAATCAAAACCACACTGAGATACCACCTTACGCCAGTTAGAATGGCAAAAATTGACAAGGCAGGAAACAACAATTGTTGGAGAGGATGTGGAGAAAGGGGATCCCTCCTACACTGTTGGTGGGAATGCAAGTTGGTACAGCCACTCTGGAAAACAGTGTGGAGGTCCCTTAAAAAGTTAAAAATTGAGCTACCCTATGACCCAGCCATTGCGCTACTGGGTGTTTACCCCAAAGATACAGATGTAGTGAAGAGAAGGGCCATATGCACCCCAATGTTCAGAGCAGCATTGTCCACAATAGCTAAATTGTGGAAGGAGCCGAGATGCCCTGCAACAGATGACTGGATTAAGAAGTTGTGGTCCATATATACAATGGAATATTATTCAGCTATCAAAAAGAATGATTTCTCAACATTTGCTGCAACATGGACGGGACTGGAGGAGATAATGCTAAGTGAAATAAGTCAAGCAGAGAAAGATAATTATCATATGGTTTCTCTCATCTATGGAACGTAAGAACTAGGAAGATCGGCAGGGGAAGAAAAGGATAAAGAAAGGAGGGGTAATCAGAAGGGGGAATGAAGCATGAGAGACTATGGACTCTGAGAAACAAACTGAGGACCTCAGAGGGGAGGGGGGTGGGGGAATGGGATAGACCGGTAATGGGTAGTAAGGAGGGCACGTATCGCATGGTGCACTGGGTGTTATACATAACTAATGAATCATCGAACTTTACATCAGAAACCAGGGATGCACTGTATGGTGACTAACATAATATAATAAAAAAACATTAAAAAAAAAAAAGGAGTACAGTGGCCGGGAGCGTGCTAAACAGTGGGACTAAAACATTCTCCATTCTGTCCAAAACTGCAGGAGCATTGGACATTCATAAGACAACTATTTATCAAGTGCTCCTTAGGCATTAGGTATTTTGCTAGATGCCGTATAATATATGTGAGAGGCTTCTAAGAAAAGGGAAAGACCTGATCAAGTCTTGAAAGTAAATTAGGCAGAGAGAATAATAAAGATCCATGGTCTCAAACTAGCATGGATCAAAATCACCTGGAGGACTGTTAAAACATAGATTGCTGTGTCCACCCCAGAGTCTCAGATTCAGTAGATATGAGGTGAGGCCCAAGAATTTGCATTTTTAACGAATTCCTAAATTATGCTCATGTCACTGATCTAGCAACCATACTTGGAGAACCCCTTGTATGGACCACTGAAGATTAAGGACGTAGGATGAGCAATACCACAGATGATGGACTCAACATAAGGAGTCTGGCCTGTCTGGAATATAAATATGGCTGTTAAGCTACTCTGACTTGTCCCCTCCAAAGACAATCTACTTTACTGCAATCTGGGGCATTCTCCTAGATCTGATGCACCTGCCACCAAGTACAACCTTAGCATCTGGCAGAATGAGAGACAGTTGCCAATCATCTATCCATCCAAGTTAGAAACCTTAAGCAAGAGGGGCACCTGGGGGGCTCAGTCGTTAAGCATCTGCCTTCGGCTCAGGTCATGATCGCAGGGTGCTGGGATCGAGCCCCTCATCGAACCCCGCATCGAGCCTCACATGGAGCCCCCTGCTCAGCAGGAAGCCTGCTTCTCCCTCTCCCACTCCCCCCGCTAGTGTTCCCTCTCTGTGTCTTTCTCTATCCAATGAATAAATAAAATATTAAGAGGAAGGAAGGAAGGAAGGAAGGAAGGAAGGAAGGAAGGAAGGAAGGA
>NW_024426230.1:14516162-14521912 GCF_017311325.1 Ursus maritimus
GAAGGAAGGAAGGAAGGAAGGAAGGAAGGAAGGAAGGAAGGAAGGAAGGAGGGAAGGAAGGAAGGGAAAGAGAGAAAGGAAGAAAGAAACCTTCAGCAAGAATCCAACAGGAGTCACTCCCTTATCTCCAATATTACTGTAGTTCGTCTCTGTAGAGTTGTTTATTAAGGCCAGTTAAGTCTTTATGCCTCACTGTAAAAAAAAATTATCTAAGGTACTCAAGTGTCTTGGTGCTTTATAAGACTTTTCAAGAACTCTTACACTATAGGGGCGCCTGGGTGGCACAGCGGTTAAGCTTCTGCCTTCGGCTCAGGGCGTGATCCCGGCGTTACGGGATCGAGTCCCACATCAGGCTCTTCCGCTATGAGCCTGCTTCTTCCTCTCCCACTCCCCCTGCTTGTGTTCCCTCTCTCGCTGGCTGTCTCTGTCGAATAAATAAATAAAATCTTTATAAAAAAAGAAAAGAACTCTTACACTATAATGCAGCTATATAAAGCTAAAAGAAAGCAATCACTTTCACAACTATTTACCATCTTGTTTCCAAAAATTTGTAGAAATCAAATTTTCTAATTGTCCCTCTGCTAATGCCAGTCTTTAATCTACTCTGTCACTTCCTGGTTCTCTGGTGATCTTAACTTCAAATGATACAAGACATTTATCTCACAATCTCTCACCAACAGCAGATCTCTGCATATCTAAGCCTCTTCTTGTACTGTTGATTTAAACAAAATGAGAAGTCTGAGGCTTAATCAATATTTCCCATATTGAGTAATGGACCTTGACCCACATGCTACAGCAAAGCACATTCAATGAGGTAGTACAACACGTTATCTACTTTGTCTTACCAAATTGAATCAATAAAGTGAACAGAGTGGCTAATGGGCAACCCTCACAACAGAGACCATACTACCTGATTCAGAGGGAAAAAAAGACCTTACACCATCAAAAAAGAGACTCTACCCCTATGTATCTTCCTCTATCTACCATCTACCTATTACCCACTCTATGAACAATGATCTTAATTCATTGAGCTCGGTTTTAAATTCAGCAATGGTATCAGTAGGGCCAAACTAAAAAAAGTTGGCATGTGTCAAAAAAAGCAAGTGGGATACCAAGAACAATAAAATAAAAGAAGAATAAAAACAAGAAGGCAGATGACAAAAATGACCTCACTTTAGAGAGCCAGGAGGAATTGTCATAACATATTTAAAGGTAACAACAACAATAATAAAGCCATTAGAAACTCATTTAGACTTTTCCTCTTACAGAGACATTAACAGTTCTGTATATACATGGGAAAGAGCTTCAGAATGCCCTTTTCCTACAGATGAGAGGGCATACTGCCCAAGGGACTGTTTGCATTTTAGAGATAGCCCCTAAGTGCGTATAGCTGTTCACAGAATGTCACAGTGAAACAGAAGGAAGACTGCAGTCTTCCATGGATGTCCTGATTACTTTTATTTATTTAGGAATATGTCTGCTTTTTAAAAGAATGTAATCACATATAATATGGAGCACATCTGAAATAGAATAATTCAGCATTAAAAAAACTAAGAAGAAGCATTCCAATTAGCAACTAGAGGTATATATTTCCCCTAAAGACAGAAAAGGATTTAAAAATTTCAGGTTCGCAAAAGTGACTCTTCAGATTAGCTATGTATCAGTATACATAAGCATATAATTATTTGTCCCAAGGTATTTTCTCTTAATTTATTCTATTTATATGACCTACAATAAAGTTGAGTGCAAGCAGATAAGCAAATATATGATTTGCACTTGTGTACAATAAAATGTCAACAATTTAGAATCAACTAAATTAGATTCCCATAAATTAACCAGGTTGGGACTGAAGTTTGTACCAGCTCTACAAAATAATTTACTAAGCAAATCAATAGTGCAAACACGATTATAAGACATTTTTTAAGCACATTATTATATTAATTCTTTGTGTGCCAATGATACTCCCAATGGCAAATCAGCCTTATTTATTTTTACAATTAAGCACAGAACAACCTTCACCACAACTTGTTAGTTCTTATGTTTGTGCATTTTTAAATTCTTCCATGTTTCAAGTGATTTCAGCATCACAGCTGAACCCTCCAAACTGTGCCTGTGCCTCCTTCCCTCATTGTACGTTACTCCCGACCACAACAGCAACATAAGAGCACCAGCTCCTGCTCCCATGGGAATCAGGTGGAAAACTCTGAATCCAAAAATAGAGGAAAACAAGAAACTGGGAGAAGGAGTTAGACTCCAATGCAGCCTCCCCTTCAGGAATAGCCAGCCTAAAACAGACACATGAAAAAATGCTCAACATCACTCGGCATTAGGGAAATACAAATCAAAACCTCAATGAAATACCACCTCACACACATCAGAATGGCTAAAATTAACAAGTCAGGAAACAGATATTGGCAAGGATTTGGAGAAATGAGAACCATCTTACGCTGTTGGTGGGAATGAAAGCTGGTGCAGCCATGCTGGAAAACAGTATGGAGATTCCTTAAAAAGTTGAGAATAGAGCTACCCCTACAACCCAGAGATTGCACGACTAGGGATTTACCCCAAAGATACAAATGTAGTGATCTGAAGGGGCACCTGCACCCCCATATTTGTAGCAACAAGGTCCACAATAACCAAACTATGGAAAGAGCCCAAATGTCCATCAACAGATGACTGGATAAAGAAGACGTGGTATATACGTACAATGGAATACTACTCAGCCATCAAAAACAATGAAAGCTTGCCGTTTGCAATGACATGGATAGAACTAGAGGGTACCGTGCTAAGCAAAATAAGTCAATAGAGAAAGACAGTTATCATACGAAATCACTAATATGTGGAATTTAAGAAACAAAATAAGATCATAGGGGAAGGGAAATAAAACAAGATGAAATCAGAGAGGGAGACAAACCATAAGAAACTCTTAATCACAGGAAACAAACTGAGGGTTGCTGAAGGGGAGTGGGGTGGGGTAAAAATCAAATCACACTTGTGACTCTCTTTAAAAAAATAAAAGAGCAAAATGGAATACAATCAGTAACAGAACTAAAAGATTATAGCAACTTTGGAGCATATTAAAGTCAGAAGTAAAAACACCTGTATCAAAAAATATATACAGAAATCAAGCAAATACCAAAAAATTACTGAACTGAATATAATATTATTCAAAGGTTTAAACTTCACTAAGTATCTTGAAAATTATGTTTTATCTGACCCACTGTAAGACGTAATTAACTGATATCACACATTTTGTCACAGTTATAATTCTTTTGTGTTCAATATAATTTTTCAATTTTGTAATCTTAGTATATATTAGGAATTGCAGTTTATCTAATTCATAAATCAGTATTAGAATTTGGAAGTTTAGTGTAACTAATGGTTTTATGAGAAAACTAAATATTATTTTTAAAATGAAATGTATGTTTTTAATTCCTACACTGGTTAAATCATTTCAAAGGAATATAAACATTAATTTATTGACTTTTGACAACAACAAAATATTGAGCATATCTGGTTTGTCCAAAAACTCAAGTTAGTTACATAAACTTAGATGTTTATAGTAAAAAAGAAAAAGAAAAGAAAAGAAAAAGGAATGGCCAGCCTACATTGACTGCTACCCCTCCCAAAAGCTCTCTTACTGAGCTCCGTGTTCATTGCCTAGGACAGCCATAACAAATTACCACAAACCAGGTGTCTTTAAACACCAGAAACTTATTTTCTCACAGTTCTGGTACCAGAAGCCCAAAACCAAGGCTTTCCAGGGCCACACTCTAAAGGAGAAAGCTGTTCCCTTGCCTCTTGCAGCTGCTGATAGCTCCTGATGGTCTCTGGTTTGTGACACATCACTCCAGCTTCTGTCTCGGTCTTCACACGGACTTCTCCATGCATGAGCCAAGTGCTTTTTAGCTGACAACGCAGTTCCACGCAAGACCATCATCCCATTTGATGGTCATACTCAGTAACTGAGGTGCGAATATTTTCATTTTGCAGAAGAAATAACTGAATTCCGAGGGGCCTAAGATGACTAAGCTAGGTAGAAGGAGATCAGAGTCTTAAACTCCAGGTCTTCCAAGTTCAAATCTGTAACATTCCCACCATACCAAGCTATCCCTCTCTTCTCTCACATACATACAAGCTAAACTATTTTCAAAGCATTTTTCCATTGTAAGTAAATTACCACCAATTACAGATCTATGGAATATCAAGGATCTTCTTATATATATATATAAATATGTAAAAATCAATATATTCCTGAAGTGGCTTTTGGACAAGTTCTCACCTAACCCAGACAGTGGTTCTCAACCCTAGCCGCACATCAGAATCTCTTAGATGTGGAGCTGAGGCCTATGTATGTTTAACAAACTACCTGGCAATTGCACCCAGGTGCAGCCAAAGTTGAGAACCCTGGACTATGGGATTTTAGACCTTAGTTTACTCTTTGATATATTATACACACACACACACACACACACACACACACACACACACACACGATGACTTTCATTGTTATGGTTTTCTAAAAGCAAAAGTAACAATCGCAACCACATCTTTTATATCAGAAGATGATAATATTTCTAACCAATCTATTGTGACAATAGGGACACTAATACAATGCTGAATGTTGAATCTAGTGCTGGTCAGCTGGAGCCCTGGACACCCCTCAGGACAGGACATTCCCTCTTCTATACGAAGTCTAGGCTTTAGGGTCCAATTCTGTGATGGAGATGTCCGGGGCTCTGCTAGGGAAAGGACAGGCAGATGTTTCATCCCTGATCCTGGTTATTTAATCGCTTCTGTGAGTAGGTTATTTTAGTAGTTTCTGTAAGCCTAAGGGCTTTTATTCATCATGTCTGTAATTACAAACAAAATCAATCCAGTTACCCACACAAGCAAATTTTTGTACTACTAGTTCTGAAGAAACACTTATCCTGTGCTCCTAATAAAACAACGGTTCAGGGGCGCCTGGGTGGCTCAGTCGTTAAGCGTCTGCCTTCGGCTCAGGGCGTGATCCCGGCGTTCTGGGATCGAGCCCCACATCAGGCTCCTCTGCTGGGAGCCTGCTTCTTCCTCTCCCACGCCCCCTGCTTGTGTTCCCTCTCTCGCTGGCTGTGTGTCAAATAAATAAATAAAATCTTTAAAACAACAACAACAACAATAACAACAGTTCACTTTACAAGTGCAAAGCAAAGGCACTTGTACGATAGACCAGGTATCAGTTTCACAGGGTGGATTGTCAGTGGCCATCAAAGTTATAGTATCTCATACCTAGCAAAACATTATAGAGCAGCTCAGTTATAAGAAATTCCACATATTCGTCAGTCACAAAAAACCCCAAAAAACAAGAAAATCCTGCCATTTGAGACAATATGGATGGATCTTGAGGGCATGATGCTAAGTGAAATAAGTCAGACAGGGAAAAACAAATACCGTCTGACCTCACATGTGGAATCTAAAAAAGACAAAATTCATAGAAAAAGACATTAGACTTATGGTTACCAGAGGTGGGGAATGGGGGAAGGGGAATTAGTTGGAAGAAGGTAGTCAAAAGTTATAAATTTCCATGGGGCGCCCGGGTGGCTCAGTCATTAAGCGTCTGCCTTTGGCTCAGGGCATGATCCCGGCGTTATGGGATCGAGCCCCACATCAGGCTCCTCCGCTATGAGCCTGCTTCTTCCTCTCCCACTCCCCTGCTGTGTTCCCTCTCTCGCTGGCTGTCTCTATCTCTGTCAAATAAATAAATAAAAAAA
>NW_024426230.1:14521921-14527767 GCF_017311325.1 Ursus maritimus
TCTGTCAAATAAATAAATAAATAAATAAATAAATAAATAAATAAATCTTTTTGAAAAAAGTTGTAAATTCCCAGTTATAAGGTAAGTAAGTACTAGGGATGTAATGTGCAACAGGATGACTGTAGCCGACACTGCTGTGGGGTACACAGGAACATTGTTAAGAGAATAAATCCTAAGAATTCTCATCACAAGGAAAAAACTTCTCCTTTTCCACTTTCTCTTTTTCTTCTACCCGAGATGACGGGTGCTAACTAAACCAATTATGGCAATCATTTCACAATACATGTAAGTCAAACCATTATGCTGTATACCTTAAACTCATACAGTGATATATGTCAGTTCTATCTCAATAAAACTGGAACAAAATTTATTTTTTTAAATAATATAAAAAATAAAGAATTCCCTGAGAAGACAGAAAAAAAAAAAAAAAAAAAGAAAAAGTGGCCTAAGGGCCAAGTTGTCTGCTCCTGAATGAATGGATAGGAGATCGGGTGGATCATAGTTTCTTGACCTGGAGTTCATACCTTCCCACTCCCACCCTCACCTACAAATTATGTACAAAAAAGTGAGGGCAAATTCAGTTAAGTTTGTGCGTATCTGAATCCTTCAGGGAACAATGCCTATGTAGATTATCAGATTCTCAGAGGGGTTCGTGACTCAAAAAAAGGTTTGTTATCAAAGAATAGAGTCTGTGTGTTTTCCTATTAATTTATTTTCTCTCAAATGAGATTTGATAGTCTTTTGTTCACTCGCATGGCACTTGTCCCCAGCATGGATCCTGGTGTGACACAGGCTTTCAATAAATTTGTATGAGGTAAATAGAAGTTGACCAGGAGAGAGTGTCCATGATGGCTGAAAGGACCTGGAAGTGATGCCTTCTCTGTAGCTTTAACAGTCCCCTGGCCTGAGGACAGTTGAAGACCCTTCCAAAGAGATCCTGAACAGAAGGCCGGTGAGAAAGTGCCCAAAGGCAAGGCCCAAACCCTCCCCAGAAGTTATGCGTAAACCTCTCCCGTACTTAGATAAATGAATGATCAAGGGCTCAGAGTTTCTCACCATAGATCAAGATTGCCATAATTTTAGTGCCATTTATATTGCTTGCCTACAGAAGTATGCCAGCCTATCAAATTATGTATGTGTGTTCAATGGCAGTGGTTGGCAATATTGATATACATTTTCCTCTTAAATGGACTGATCACTCATTTAGCTGTCATCCTGCATCTGCCACGGAAAACAGAGAAGACAAATTGAGTCCGTTTTTCAAATTCAGCAGAGTTATTTATTTTGTTAAGCACAATATATTCATCTCTGCTAGTTTTCATATGGCAGCAAGAGAGTCAAGATATCCAGTTGTAAAACTAATTAATAGAAACAACCTTTGAATTACTAAACTGGAAGTCTGGCATTGCTGATTAGATCATCACGGGAATAGTGAGTTGTAAAATTATTATTAAAATAAATCCAGATTTTCATTTTACTATAGGAAAGGGATTTCTAACCAAAAATTCTTTTTTTTAATTCAGGTAAAACTGGTCTATACCATTTTATTAGTTTCAGGTGTACTACTTAATAAATTGATATTGGCATGCCCTACAAAGTGATCACCATAATAAGTCTAGTTACCACCCATCACCATACCATTGACCCCTTTCCCACTCTTCACCCACTCCTCAACTTCCTTCCCCTGTGATAACCACCAATCTCTTCTCTGCATCTGTGCGTTTTGTTTTGTGGGACCATTTGTTTTATTTTTTAGATTTCACATACAAGTGAATTCATACAGTATTGGTCTTTGTCTGACTTTTTCACTTGCTATAATCCCTCAAGGTCTATACCTGCTGTCACAAACGGCAAAAAGTTTCTTCTTTTTTGTGGCTGAGTAGTATCGCATTCTATGTATATATACCACATCTTTATCCACTCATCCACTGATGGACACTCAGGTTGCTTACATATCTCAACCAAGAATTCTTTGTTGTTATTTGGAATGGGGGCAGTTGCAGTATTTTTCACTTTTTAGTTATTCTCATGTCATATAAACATGGCTGAGAAAAGATGCCATTTTTGGAGTTCTGCCCAGAAAAAAATAAACTCTGGATAAAAAGAAAGAGAAAACTACTACCTCTAAATAACCTATACCTGTTCAAGAATATGCAGTTCACATTCATGCTGATGTGACCGCAGAAATTTTCACATAGTTCTGATTTCTAAAAAAAAAAAAAAAAAAAAAAAATGAATCTGAAGACTGTCCTTGAAACATGAATTCTCACCTTCTGTTCTGACTTTTTTTTCCTCCACTGATCTTCCTTCCAAATGAAAATGCTGGCCATTTAAGGTTCTTTTCTTTGCATTATAAAGAAATGTATCAGAGCACTTTATCGATTTCTCCTTAAAGATTAGAATCCTCTGCTACTCAAAAACCACTAAATATATTTACCTCAGAAACATGGGGAATGTGGTCTATTTTGTCTCCATTTAAAAGCACTAAAGAGACAGATAAAACGTGAACTCTCTGAAGACCACTTCAAACATGCACTGCTCAGTCACGTGCATCTTTCAAAATGTTTTTCTAAGTTTTTTAATGCCTTCTATTCTTTCCTTTCCACAGGAAATTATTTTGTGAAAAGCTATTATAAAGTGAGTTCCACACTGAAAAAAAAATGCCTGAGGAACAGTATTTTATACATGCTATGAAATAACCAGCCAAATCTGTTACTCCACATTTAGTCTCTGTAACACCTCCCGTCATCGAAGGGTAGAACTGCAGGAAACCCAGTGAATATTACTTTTGATACATTAGTAAACACTGTCAAGCCATGTCCAGCCCAAGAATTATTCCTGGAGAGTTAATTGTATCATTTTCTTGCCCTACAGAAACAGAATTTACAGAAAGCTCTGCAATAAACATGCGACATAAACATGGGGTCCAATACCACAGTCACACAATTCAACTCACTCACCTCACCCTAATGCCAACTCTGTCTGAGCTGTAGTTTTCTGTATTAATTTTGATTTTTTAAAAATATTATCATCTTGGTAGCTACGCTTGTGGTGAGCATAGCATAACATATAGACTTGTCAAATCACTATGTTATCCACCTGAAACTAATGTAACATTGTGTATCAACTATACTTCAATAATACACATATATAATTATTTTTGTTATTTCATTACAGAGGTTTTTGGCTTGCCCTTAAGTCTTGCACCTGACCAAGTATGACAGTCATCAAATGGTCCCAGCCCCAACCATGACCCCTACAGGGCTAATCTTAAATTTCTCTGCCAGGGGGAAGGATCACGTTTAACGTTGATGGTTCTTTAAAATAAAAAAATAACTTCTCTTATTTTTCCTTCCTACAATCATACCAATACATATCTATTGTATTTACTCAGAAAAAAAAAATTGAAACATCCTTAGTCCTAACACTTAGCAATAACCACTGTTAGTAACTTGCTATATATGTTTCTAGACTGTTTTCTATGCTTATGTTAATACGATAGATGATATATAAAAATTGAATATTTAAAAGGTATGGTTATGTAACAATTTTCCAGATTAGCCATGACTTAAAAGAAAGGACATCATTTCATTTTTTACAAATTCACTGGTATATTTATTTTTTTAAAATACAATCTCTCTGTAAATGTGGAGGATTTCAGTATCGATGTATATCAGGCTTTCCTAAGCATTACAAGCAGGTTTCAATGAAACTTTTAAAAGTAAGAAGGAGTATGCACCTAAATTGTTATAATTAAAATAAGACCCCTCTCCTCAAAGGAAAATATAATCAAATGGGAATAAGGTCAGATTTCTAAATTCATAAATCAGAGATTGATGCAGTTCCCCAAATAAATGTTACAAATGCAACAATTTCTAAGATTCATTTAAAAGCATAATGATAATCTCTCTCATACACACACACTCTTGTTCTCACTCTCTATATCCACTTCTCTATCCATCCATTTATCTACCAATACTCTTAACCCATACATTGTTAAATACAAGGGTTATCATTCCTACTAATATTCCTATCACTTTGGCACAGTGAACAACATTATGGACCTTGATATCAGAAAGCCCAGGTTTGGACACTAAATGTTTATTTTGGGGAAAGTTACATTAGTGCTTTAATCCTAAGTGTTCACATCTGTTAAGCAAGTGTCTTAAAAATACTTATCTTCATGAGGTTGCTGCAAGAATTAAATAAAATAATCTTTTAAATACTTACCATAATGTGTGGTAGGAGTAAGCATTCAATGCACCTAAATTACTAACATTAAAATAAGACCCATATCCTCAAAGGAAAGTATAAATGGGAGGAAAAGCCATGTATTCAAATAATGCAGTAATGTAAAATGATTTTTTAAAATGTGGCTAGAAAATGAGGCTAGTCAACTTTGGGCTCAGATTTTGAAATTCGTGTTATTAAATGGGCTTACTTCATAATCATTCTCTGTTTATGGAAGAATCCTGTAAGTATTAAGCAATATAATAGCCCAAAAGAAAATTAATACAAAATAACTACATTAAATGCCTTAGCTATTTTATCTTTCGTTTTTCAACTGATTTTCCAATACTGAGAAAAAATTAAATATGGAGAATGAAATTATACCATACAGTATACCTATGTGACAGAGGTAATACATAAATATCAAAACACAATGAAGAAATTACGGACAAAGCTAATCAAATAAAACCAGTAGAACCTACTTGATGTTTTACAAAGTGGATCCCATTTGGGCTTATATCAGAATTAAGGGCTGTCAAAAAATTTGTACCCTAAAAATATTTACTTCTTTGACTCTAAAATATCTGTAATGGAAGTATATAGAACAGAAAATGTTAATCCCCCATCTGCAGTTTAAGTTACCATCAGGGAGTGCAATTAGAAAGAATCAAACTGAAACATTATGGAAGTTCCTCAAGAAATTAAAACTAGAACTATCATATGATCCGGCAATTCCACATCCAGGTATTATTTGAAGAAAGTAAAAGCACTAATTTGAAAAGATACATGCACCCCCATGTTCACTGTAGCATTATTTACAATAGCCAAGATATGGAAGCAAACGAAGTGTTCACTGATTAATGAATCGAGAAGTGGTGGTATATATATATATATACACAAAGGAACATCAGCCATTAAAAAAAAGAAAGAAAGAAAGAAAGAAATCTTGCCATCTGTGACAACATGGATGGACCTTGAGGGCCTTATGCTAAGTGAAAGAAGTCAGACAGTAAAAGATAAACACCACGTGACCTCACTTATATGTGGAACCTAAAGAAACAAAACACAGCAGAATAAAAAATGAGCTCATGGATATGGAACACAGATCAGTGGTGGGGATGGGGAGTGGGCAAAATAGGTGAAAGGCCTCGAAAGTTACAAATTTGCAGTTAATAAAATGAATAAATCACGGGAATGTAACGTATAGCATGCTGACTATAGTTAACAATACTGTATTGCATATTGAAAGTAGCTAGGAGACTGGATTTTGAATGTTCACATCATAAGAAAAAAAATTAAAATTATGTAGGATGATGGATGTTAACTGGACTTATTGTGATCATTTCACAATTTAAACAAATATTGAGTCATTATGTTGTACACCTGAAACTGAAATCATGTGATGTCAATTATACCTCAATTTTTTAAAAATAAAAGAATCAAACTGGAAGGATGGGATGCCATCTATACCAATGACACCCTCCAAGAGACTCTCCATCTCAGATTAAGAGTTTCAAGTGCATCTGAAAGTGTAATTAAGTAGGTGTAAATTCAGGGAAATGTGACCAAATTGTGATTCTTGCCATTTAGCCTTAATAATTAAGTGGTACCCTGTC
>NW_024426230.1:14527776-14604797 GCF_017311325.1 Ursus maritimus
AGTGTACTATCATAAAAGGACTGAACTGCATAGTATACAAGGAGAAATTAGAGCAAAAACTCCAGCACCATTCAGAGAACACCTTGATCAATTACCAAAGAAGAATGTTCTGTCTCTGGTAGCTGTCAATACATAATAAAGAAACATCGGTCGGATTAATGTAGCCTCATGCCACTCATCATCAGCCTCATTTACCCAAATCCATTTATTATGGTGCCATTATGAATATAATGAGGTTTCCCAAGTACAGTTACGGCTCCCTCCAGTGCCTGGGGGACCCTCAGGTTCTGCCTTCAACCCACCATTTTAAACACACTCTGCATCAGTTGTCTCTGCTTTTAATTTCCTTTCTTCCAACTAGGCTTCTGCCACTCTTCTCACATGCTCTGCATCTTTTCTCTATCTCTCCATTTCAATTGTTTCCTGAATGCCATCTTTCCGATTTCTTTTGTCTAAAACACAATCCATATCTGAGTTATCCTGTCAAACTTGTATAACTTCATTACCTAATGATGCCCTCTGATGTATGTCACATCCCAGCCATTTTCCAGAACTTCATAGACAGTAATGCACTGCCACTTTCCAAACATGGGGAATAATTGTCTGCAATGATGGCAGTTTTGTCTATCTCCAAATTGTTCTTATATGGGCAGCTCTAGACTGGATAAAATTCATGGAAGTATGATTTCAGGAATCCAGGAGCCTCAACATCTATACAGGGTCTTGTCATAACAGAAAAGCAGGTAGCATTCAAAGACTATTAAAGTTGTGTCAGAAGGATATAACAGTCAAATTGAAGAGCTCAGCACTAGTGAAAGAGGAGGTCATTTGAGCATCCATGATAATAATAACTGCAATGCTAAAACACACCAGAACTATTATTATGAATGCATAATACTTAAAAACCCATTGCTGTCCTTTGGAATGTGGTAATAAGAAACCTGTCATTTTGTAAGGTAGTAAAGGATCTAACCTCTGTATAAACTGTACTCAGGATAACCAAGTTGATGAAAGGAAGTTACTCTTAGAATTATTCCAGCTAATAAATTAAGAAGGAATGACAAACTTCTGTTTCCAAACATGATAAAGCAAAAAGGATTTGATTTTTCCCTTCCAACATAAAGAACCAGACCAAATATACAAAACAGTATTTTTCATGTATTAGATAATAGATAGTAAAGAGCAGTTATCTTTAAGAGTAAAGAAGCAAATGAGGTTAGCCCTATCATTGCCCCCAGTTTACTGCCTGATGGTCCATGCCTTACAGGGAGGGAGAACCCAGATAAAGCCCTGCAGCCTTGATGATGAGTTGAGGAGATAGGAATCAGAGTCCAGGGGAGGCCAAGGCAGTCAGAGCTTGTGAGGCGCAGTCAGAGCTTGTGAGGCGCAGTCACGGAGAAGGAAGCCGCATACAGAGAGAAACTCAGAAATCCACACCCCCTTGAATCTTCAGACAAGTGAAGATTCACTTGTGTGAGAGTGAGAGACAGAGAGAGAGAAAGAGACAGAGAGAGAGAGAGAGAGAGAGAGACAGAGATGAGGGTAGTAAAAGAACCAATGGAAAGTAATAAGCCAAAATTCACAAGGGTTAGGAATTGGTTATGTCCCCACCAGCCACAGTGGAAACACCTCATAAGACACTGGCATCAGGTAAGATTCTCTGGGATTCTCTGGACGGTATCATATTAGCAGTGAGGCTAAAATAACCTTAGACTAAAGGCTGCTCTGGACACATTCTAACCAACGTAAGCCAAAAAAGGGACAAATTGATTCCAAATAACTGCATATTAGGAAAAAAAAAAAAGTCCAACACTACCTAAAGGAATAAAATAATATCTAGCACTCCAGAATGTAAAATTCACAATGTTTAGCATTCAATCAAAAATTATGAGGCAAGCAAAGTAGCAGAAAAATATGAGCAATAACCAGAAAAAAAAAATCAACGAGTTGAAATAGTCATACATGACAGAAATGATGAAATTAACCGATAAAGGTCTTAAAACACTTACTATAAATATATTCTGAATGTCCAAGAAGGCAGAGGAAAACATACATATTCTGAGGAGATAAATGTAAGATATAAATTACAGCCAAATGGAACTTTTAGAGATTTTTGAAAAATATCTATAATAAAAACTACACCAGAAGGGACTGATAATATATCAGATATTGCAGAAGAAAAGACTAGTAAACTTGAAAAGATAGAAATAGGAATTACCCAAAATAAATCACAGAGTAAAAATAGACTGAAAATAAAATAACACAGCCAAAATGGCCTGCAGGCAAATATCAGGCATTCTAAAATATGTTTAATTGGAGTTCTGAAAGGAATAGGGAGTCAGAAAAAAATAAACATTTTAAAAAACAATGGGTGGAAAATTTCCAAAATTAATTACAACTATATATCATAACGAAATACTTATCCATGGGTCTCTCACATTCCTGCACATCTTACAACCAGAGGCACTATCTTTGTTCTGAACTATATTTTGAAATTTGTTTGTACAGCAAACAACCTGAGAAGGTGTAGTGTCTCCCTCCAGAAAAAAAGTAGCTTTGTTTACTGTCTTGGAAGATAGAGATAGTATCACTGGCTAGAACAAAGGAAAGGTATGCATCATGCATAATGCATGAACATTAAGACATTATAAAAGATTCAGATTCCCTAAGTTTGGGATCCTTATCTGTAACACCGCTCACTTGAATATTCAGATGTCATCAGGACTTCTTCACATCACTTTGTGAGAACTGGAACTGAGGAAAATGCCCATACTCTAGCTACTTGTACTGTGAATAATAAAATACTCCTTGAACCTTACTAGTTTGCAAGTTGAGTAAAATCTCCAACCGTTCAGTTTTTGACATATACACAGATTCAAGCAGTTCCACATATCCTAGGGAAAAGAATCATAAGTAAAACCATACCAAAGAAGATCACACTCAAATTGCTGAAAATTAGTAATGATGAAAAAATATTAAATGCAGCCATATAAAAATGTACATAATATCCAGCAGAATATAGTTGAGATTGACTGAAGATGTCCCATAAGAAATTCCACAAGCCAGGGGCACCTGAGTGGCTCAGTCAGTTGTGCATCCAACTCTTGATTTCAGCTGGGATCATGATCTCAGGGACATGGGCTCAGGCCCCACATCAGTTGCACGCTCAGTGCGGAGTCAGCTTGAGATTCTCTCTCTCTCTCTCTACAATAACTCCAATTAAATCCCTCTGCCCCTCCCCCATCCTCTCTTTCTCTCAAATAAATAATCTTTTTAAGAAAGAAACTCTACAAGCTAGAAAAAAATAAAGTAATATTTTTAAAGTGCTGAAAGCAAAAATCAAACAAAAAACAAACAACAACAACAACAAACCAGGGAAAATATCTTTTAAAAATAAAGGCAAAATAAACACTTCCAAGAAACAGAAGTTGATAGGCTTCATTGCCAGCAGACATGAACTACAAGTAATGTCAACAAAATTCCTGAGGCTAAAGGAGAGGAATGCTATTTAGAAAGTTAAGCCTACAAAAAGAAATGAAGAGAATCTGAAATGGTAAGTATATGGGAAAATATTTTCAAAATATATTTCTCATTTTAAGTCACCTTAAAAGATAATTGACTCTTAAAAGTACAAATAATAACAAAAAGTAAAAATAATAACAATGTACTGTAGAGTTTATAGCATATTTACAAGTTAAATGTGAGATAATAATAGCACAAAAGAGAGGAGAGAATAAATGGAAATATACTGCTGTGAGGCTCTTTATATTGATGGGCATAACAACATTTGAAGGTTGACTGTGCTGAGATAAAGATATACGGTGCATACCCTAGATCAACCCTCACAAGAAAAATAAACAAAGAGGCAGAACCATAAGACAATGGTAAATAAAAATAGAATCATTTAAAATATTCAGTTCAAATTCGGGTATAAAAGGGGAGAAATGAACAAAAACCAGATGGGACAAATAAAAAAATCATAAATTGGTAGATATACACCCATCATATTAATTTTAAGTGGTCTAAACACTCTAATCAAAATGCAAAGATTGCTGGATTGGATTAAAATAGAAGAAGCCAACTATATGTTGGTTATAAGAAATGTACTGTAAATATAAAAAGGTTAAACATAGAAAATTTAAGGCAAAAGTATGAAAAAAGATATATCAGGAAAATACGGGCATGGTTACATCAATATTAGAAAAAGTACATTTCAGCCCAAAATATTCCCATAAACAATTACATGCCAACAAAATTGACAACCTAGAAGAAATGGGTAAATCCTTAGACTATAACATGAAGGAACAGAAAATTTGAACAGACTGATTACCAGTAAGGACATTAAATCAATAATCAAAAACCTCCTGACAAACAAAGGTCCAGGACAAGATGGATTTACTGGTGAGTTCTACCAAACAGTCCTCAAACTCTTCCCCCCACCAAAAAAAAGGCCAGAAGCAGAGGGAATACTTCCAAACTCATTTTATGAGATCATCATAACCCTGATACCAAAACCAGCCAAGAAAAGAAAATTTCAGGTCAATATTCCTAATAAACGTAATACAAAAATCCTCAACAAAGTAATAGCAAACTGAATTCAACAATCCATTAAAAGGATCGGACACCATGATCAAGAGGAATTTGCCCTGCTCCTGTTCCTGACTCACTACTCTTCACTCTCAACTGAGGAACAAGTCAGACAGGAAGCCATGCCGCAGCCATGGCTTTTAAAGACACCAGGAAGACACCCATGGAAACAGAGATAGAAATTCCCCGAATTAGAATTATTCTCACCAGCCGCAGTGTAAAACCTTTGGTAAAGGTATGTGCTGACCTGATCAAAGGCACAAAAGAAAAGAATCTCAAAGTGAAAGGAGCAGTTCAGATGCCTACCAAGCCTCTAAGAATCACTACAAGAAAAACTCCTTGTGGTGAAGGTTCTAAGACTTGGGATCGTTTTCAGATGAGGATCCACAAGCAACTTGTTGATTTGTACAGCCCTTCTAAGATTGTTAAGCAGATTACTTCCATCAGTACTGATCCAGGAGTCAGGGTTCAAACACGTAGTACTAGAAGTCCTAGGCAGAGCAATCAAGCAAGAAAAAAGAAATAGAAGGCATCCAAATTGAAAAGGAAGAAGTAAAACGGTCACTATTGGAAGATGACATGATATTATATGTAGAAAACCCTAAAGACAGCCAAAAAACTGCTAGAACTAATAAATGTAGTAAAGTTTTAGGGTACAAAATCAATATACAAAAGTCTGTTGCACTTTTGTACACTAATAACAAATTGACCTAGACATGAAGAAAATGGAACTCTTAAAATTGCTGGTGAAGATGCAAAATGGTACTTAAACTTGGAAAAGATTTTGTAGGTCCTTATACAGTTACACACACACTAACATAAAACTCAGGAATCCCACTAATGTATAATTTACCCAAGAGAAATAAAAACATGTTAAACACTTTCTTGATTTTTTTTTAAGAACTAATAACCTGTCGCTCCTTTTCAATATAAAATAGGAAGGGGTTTTTAGATATACATACTGCAACACTTAAAAAATGAAATTAACTCATGTCTGGAATTTGCTTCAAAATAACCCAGAAGGGGTGAAAGAAACTCATCTGTAGGTTTAATATTGTTTTAATTGGATGAGGTGTACATGGGGGTTCATTATACTATTCTTTCTATTTTGTATGTGGTTTTTGAAAGAAAAATTAAAAGTCCAGGGGAAAAAATCCTAAGTTATTTCCTCTTTAATTTACACACTAAAATAATGCCAGTTGAACTGTCCTTGATCCTTGAGTAGCAAGTGCCAAGGATTATAGATGTTGAAGGAGTATTACTATCAGTTTGTAGCAGTGTGAGGTGATATCTCATTGTGGTTTTGATTTGCATTTCCCTAATGATGAGCGATGTTGAGCATCTTTTCATGTGTCTCTTGGCCATCTGTATGTCTTCTTTGAAGGATATCTATTCATGTCTTCTGCCCAGTTTTTAACTGGATCGCTTTTTCGGTGCTGAGTTGGCAAGTTCTTTATATATTTTGGATACTAACCCTTTATTAGATATGTCATGTGCAAATATCTTCTCCCATTTTATAGGTTGCCTTTTTGTTGATTGTTTCTTTCGCTGTGCAGAAGTTTTTATCTTGACAGAGTCTCAATATTTTATTTTTACTTTTGTTTTCCTTGCCTCAGGTGGTGTATCTAGTAAGAAGTTGTTATAGTTGATGTCAAAGAGGTTACTGCTTGTGTTCTCCTCTAGGATTTTGGTATTTCCTGTCTCACATTTAGGTCTTTCATCCATTTTGAATTTATTTTTGTGTATGGTGTAAGAAAGTGGTCCAGTTTCATTCTTCTGCATGTTGCTGTCCAGATTTCCCAACACCAGTTCTTGAAGAGACTGTCTTTTTTCCATCAGGTATTCTTTCCTGCTTTGTCGAGGATTAGTTGATCATATAGTAGTGGGTACACTTCTGGGCTTTCTATTCTGTTCCATTGATCTGTGTGTCTGTTTCTGTACCAGTACCATACTATCTTGATCACTACAGCTTTGTAATATAACTTAAAGTCTGGAATGGTGATGCCTCCAACTTTGCTTTTCTTTTTCAAGATGGCTTTGGCTAGGGGCGCCTGGGTGCCTAGTCAGTTAAGCATCCGTCCTCAGCTCAGGTTGTGATCCAGGGTCCTGGGATCAAGCCCTGAATCGGGCTCCCTGCTCAGCAGGGTGTCTGCTTCTGCCCCTCCCCCCATTCGTTCTCTCTCTCCCTCTCTCTCTCTCACAAATAAATAAAATCTTAAAAAAAAAGAAAAGATTGCTTTGGCTATTCAGAGTCTTTTGTAGTTCCATACAAATTTTAGGATTGTTTGTTCTAGCTCTGTGAAAAATGCTGTTGGTATTTTTGCAGGGATTGCATTAAATATATAGATTGCTTTGGATAGAATAGACACTTTAACAATATTTGTTCTTTCCATGAATAGATATTTTTCCAAAGAAGACATACAGATGGTCAAGAGACACATGAAAAGATGCTCAATATCATTCATCATCAGAGAAATACAAATCACAACCAAAATGAGATACTACCTCTCACCTGTCAGAATGGCTAAAATCAACAGCTCAGTAAACAACACGTGTCTACGAGGATGCAAAGAAAGGGGAACCTTCTTGCAATGTCGGTGGGAATGCAAACTGGCACAGCCACTCTGGAAAACAATATGGAGGTTCCTCAAAAAGTTAAAAATAGAGCTACCCTAAGATCCAGCAATTGCACTACTAGGTATATATCCAAAGGAAACAAACATGCTGATTTGAAGGGGCACATGTCCTCCCAATGTTTATATATGCAACAGATTTCTATACGTTGAACTTGTATCTTGTGACTTTACTGAATTTGTGCATCAATTCTAGCAATTTGGGGTGGGAGAGTCTTTCCTTTTTTTATTGTTAAATGCATGAACATGCAAACAAAATCCATGCAGGGTCTGGCAAATACTCCTCTGCATGTTGGTAGACATTGAAACGTTTACTTTTTTCCACACTGGTATTAGAAATAGAAGATACCTCAATAAATATTTCTCCACTGAAAGAGGGGGGGAAATGGCACTAGTTGTTTCCCTTTTCTAAAATTAATCTGTACTTTCATGAAATGTATTGTATGATTTGAAATGATAGCCTCTCCTTGGGTAGAACTAAGAGTTCACATTGTCCAAGTACAAACTTGCTAGAGAAAATAAAGACTGAGTTAGGCTCTAAAACTACATTGTGACTTAAAAAATGGATAGTCAGTATTTAAAATGTGGTAATTCACTGCATAGTAAAATCTCAATTACAAGGCCTCTTTACCCAGTTAGTTGATAATCATCCAGGTCTTCTGTCCCTATTCTTCTGGCTATTTTATTTTCCACCAGAATCTTTAACAGGGAATGAACAAAAAAGTAAAAAAGAAGCGAAACACAATTGTCACCAGGTAAGGGTCATAGGTTGATGCTGGATGATACAGGATTAATGGGGCCTATTAAGGACTAAAACATTCCCGTCTTCAGATTTGTTTCCCACGTTTTCTTTGACCCCAATATCATGGACAATCGAGAACCGCTTACTTAAAAAAAGGAAGAATTAATGAAAAATTTATCTGAGCCAATTTTTTTAAGAACCAAAACCCCTGGCCAGACAGTTATGCTAATGATAAACCCTTAATCTCCTGTGATTTTCAAACTCATAACCCGCCATTTCCTTTCGTTGTAAGAAAACAACTGTGATGCATGACAGCATTGACTGGGAGCACCGAATCTTCCTCTCCCGCCATGGTTGACCATAGCCCAGTTATAAAAGCTCTTTCCAGTCCTATATTTTTCAACAAGCGGGGATAAGTTTGTTCTTCTGGCAAAACATTCAAGATATATTTTGTCTTTTACTTTAATCTTGTCTACTATCTGCCATCCTTGTAGAGGATATAAAGGTGAAACATCTAGACAACTGGAAGTACCCCCTACAACCTGCTTCTTAGAGGAACTGACCTTTTCTATACAACTCTTCAGGCAGCCAGATGACCTTTAATATTCAGTACATTTTCCCCATGTTGATGGTTTATGCTAGCTTTTCTCACACCTCCGCTTTCACATAGCTAATGTATAAATGTGTAAGTTTTGTGTGAGTGCCCTTACAATCCAGCTGGTAAATATATATATATATTTATATCAGTTTATAAATAAACCTTACCATGCTCGTTTTCCTTTTCCTTTATGTGAAATTTTCTCTAGGACGAAACAGTGAGTCTTGCTGAGTAAAAACCCAAGAACAAAATGTACACAGTTCTCTGTTCTAATGAAAGGATTTTAAATGGGTAATAAGGCATGAGAAGAGAAAAAAATCATAACACAGGTCACTGAACCAAATGATCAAGTAAGGCGTTCTCTCTAAAGTAACAGTCAACACTCAGCATGTACTTATAGGGTTGTCAGGCAACGGGGATTTCAGCAGGATCCTTTCTGCTTAAACAAGTTGAAGTTCAGTGAAACTGGTATGAAACTCAAAGCTGTAACAGTGTCATTCTACCATGAAGAAAATAACATTTTTACAGGACTGAGGTTCTTGTTCAGCTAAGTTGTAGTCATGGTTTCAAGTTCCTGGTTGCTTTAATAGCCTAAAGAAAAATAAGAATCATGATAGAAATTTTTTAGAGAGATGTATTTTAAATACAGAAGATCTGAAATTATGCCTTTGTTGAGTATGCCTTGAATTTGTAGATGAACTCACCCTTGATTTCATGGCCCAGTCTACAATATACCAGCAGTCCTACATTATTGTATCCCATTATTTGGATTGTTACTCTTTTTCTTTATTAGAGGGCCCCAATTATTCTTTAAATATTTACTCATTGCTTCTAGGATAGTAAGATGTTAGAGACTGGACATGCTAAAGAACTGGTGTAGCTCTGACCATTTGGGGCCAACAAAATAAAGCCTTTTGAATGTGAACAGCCTATAATTTTCCAGTAACTTCTGACTCAAAGGAACAAAGTAAAATTTCACCGAAACAGTCCACCCCAAAGCACTAAGCAGTATCTGGGCTTCTAAAGTTATCAGCCACAGCACAATTAAGAGGTTCCCATCACATGGCCTCTCTCTTTTCTTGTGGTTATCTAACCAAACTACCATCTGCTCTCTCTACACTAGTATCATCTATACTTCCATCATTCATTGGCATTCCTGTTACTCATTATTACCAATCTCCTAGGATCCTAACTTGGTTTGGGCACTAGCCCTAACCACCCTTCCAAGTCATCTCTTTCACATTGTTGACTGAGTGTATGTGGCATCATTTTCCAGGGCAGAGAGAACAAAAAGCCCTACGTGACTAGAAAGCCAATTCAAAGGCCTCATCTGGGCTGAACCTCTCACTCTGATTGTCCAATTAGGAAATATTTCCTGTTCAACTGATGGACAGACTAATCCCTTTCTTCTAAGGAATGCAATAAAAATAATTTCTAGTTCTCCTTTTTTGAGCTGCAAAAACTGGGTCCAGAATATTTATCCGAACGTAAGTCTGGTCATGATTCTAGGCCAAGGATGGGCAAACTTTGTGTAAAAAACGGGACAGTAAATATTTTAGGCTTTGTGAGCCGTATACAGTGCCTGTCACACACTATTCTTTGGGGGTTTGTTTGTTTACAATCCTTTAGAAATATAAAAATCATTCTAAGCTTGTGGACCATACAAAATGGGCTATCGGCTGGTTTTGGTCCATGGAGTATAGTTTGCTTACCCCTGTCCTAAGCATTGTTCTTCTAATGCTTACCAACTGTTATGGACTGAATTGCGTCTCTCCTACGTTCATTCGTTGAAGCTCTAACCTCCACTGTAACTTGGAGATAGGGTCTTTAGGAGGTGATTAAGGTTAAATGAGGTCATAAAGGTGGGGTCCTAATTCAATAGGACTGGAAGCCTTATAAAAAAGAGGAAGGGAGCTATCTTTCTCTCTCTTTCTCTCACTCTCTTTCTCTTGCTCTCATGCTCATGCATACACTTTGAGAAGAGGCAATGTAAGCACACAGCAAGATAAGGTGGCTACACACAGGACAAGAGAAGTCTCAGAATGGAGACTACCTCAACAAAACTTGACCTTGGACTTCCTAGCCTTCAGAAATGTAAGACGTAAGTTTATGTTAAGCCACTCAATCTATGGCATTTTGTTATGGCCGCCCAAGCAGACTGAGATATCTGCTAGTCACACAAGAAATCAACCACATACTTCCAGGTAGCTACAACAGGCAGGATTCTTCATTCAGTTTGAATACATGTCAAGAGAGTAAAGAAAGAGATCATTGGCTATAGTTATAAAGCAGGAATAATAAGGTGCAAATTTCTCAAGGTCTCTTCCTACCTCAGATTCAAAACTTAACACAAAAATCCAATGCTACATTATCTCTTTAAATATTCTAGAGGCCTCTTTATCATATGTGTATGTGGATGGAAACGTATTACTCAGATCCTCTTTCAAGGGAAGACTTTATGCCCAGCTGTGGGAAATGCAGTCAGCAGACAGCCTCAAGTGCCAGCTCCCTCAAGATCAGCCTCAGCTGGGGAGAGCGGCTTCTTCCCAGATCAGACCCTTCCCAGGGCAGCTCACACCCAGAAGCTGAGCAAGGCACGTGTGTGAATGTCAGGCCATTTTGTGCCAAAATGGGCAATCCTACTACATCCCCATTCCTTTCGCATCTTGCACCCAAATTCCATCTCAAGGTCTGCTTCTGGAAAGTGACAACTTGTGACAAAGACCGAAACTCTATATATGAGAATGAATTATTCAGTATGCTATTGCAAATTAATGAGTACACTTTTTCTAATTGCAAACCAACAAGGTCATTTCTAATTTCACAAACACATGCAATTTTTTATGTTATTTCAGTCAACATCTTATATTTTGAATCTTTTTCAGAACAAAATTGTTGAAGAATAGCAGAAACTAATGGTGATCTTATTCCTGTCTTAAGAGGTATCTTACCCCTTTAGAGTCCTGTTTGATTTTCAAGTTTATGGCAAAGCCTCCAATCTTTGATTCCTCTAAGTTATTCTGAAGATTTTTCAGTACAAAAGAGAATGATTTCAATGATTTTTCAGTGTGTCAGTGTCCGTCCACCCATCAGTCTAGTCCACTCTCCACTTATGGGCTCTTCTAAGACAAAAGGGTTTTTACTGAATTGTGCTGGAATGCAAGGCCACAGGTGCCCATTGAGGGACGCTATAATAAACAATCCTTTGAAACTTGTCAGTATATCTGCCGTAGGGATAGTTTTGAGGACGTTCATCATGAAACTGAGCAGTGTCGTCTTCACGAGACCCTTCAGGAGAAATGTATTTCTTCTCTCAACATCAGGAATTGTGCTTATCCTAAGCAATTCATCTGCTTTTTCCCTCACATGAATCATGCCGAGTTCATCCTTGAGAAAGTCGTCTGCATCGTGGCTAGACTGATAATAAACTGCCTCACAGCCCAGTTCTACCGCTGACTAGCTCTACATCCGTGGGTGCACTAAACTTTCTCTACCTCAGTTTCCTCATCTGTAAAATGCTGTTAATAGGGGCGCCTGGGTGGCTCAGTCATTAAGTGTCTGCCTTCGGCTCAGGTCATGATCCCAGAGTTCTGGAATCAAGCCCCGCATTGGAGCTCTTTGCTCAGCGGGAAGCCTTCTTCTCCCTCTCCCACTCCCCCTGCTTGTGTTCCCTGTGTCACTGCCTCTCTCTCTCTGTCAAATAAATAAATAAAATCTTAAAAAAAAAAAAATAGAACCTTTCTCATGGGTCGATATCAAGAACTAAATAAATTATACATACATAATACCCATAGCACAGAAAAATAACTCAATAAATATTATTTCCTTTTGAAATTGGTCTACTTAAGGCTACTACTTCATGGGATATATTTTGTGTTCTCTGCTCATTCCCCAGTTCTTCTTGCAATTGGTTTTCATTTTGCCTCAACTTTCTGAATGTCCTCTTTTTAAAATGTGTAATATTCATCATCTGTTTCTGACTATGAAACTAATAAATCTGCGATGTCTAAATGTGACAACATGGACAGACCTTGAAGGCAGTATGCTAAATGAAATAATTCAGACAGAAAAAGGTAATATTATATGATCTCACTTATTTGTGGAATCTAAAAAAGCCAAACTCCTAGAAGCAGAGAATAGAATGGTGGTTACCAGGGGCTAGGGAGTGGGGGGTAATGGGGAGATCAAAGGTCAAGCGGTACAGACTTGCAGTTAGAAAATGGGTAAGTTCTGTGAGGGGATGGGTTAGCCCGGTGATGGGTAGTAAGGAGGGCACATATTGCATGGTGCACTGGGTGTTATATGCAAACAATGAATCATGGAACATTACATCAAAAACTAATGATGTACTGTATGGTGACTAACACATCATAATAAAAATTTTAAAAAAAGAAAGAAAATGGGTAAGTTATTGGGGCATCTGGGTGGCACAGTTGGTTAAGTGACCAACTCTTGGTTTCGGCTCAGGCTATGATCTCAGGGTGGTGAGACTGAGCCCCATGTCAGGCTCTGTGCTCAGCAGGGAGTCTGCTTAGGACTCTTTCTCTCTTCCTCTGCCCCCCCCCCACTCTCTCTCTAAAATAAATTTTAAAAATCTACAAAAAAAGCAAATGAGGAAGTTCTGGAGATTTAATGCACAGCATTGTGATTACAGTCAACAATACCATATTATATACTTCAAAGTTGCTAAGAGACCAGATCTTAAATGTTCTTGTCACAAAATGAAATGATTATTAGGTGATGTGATAGAGGTGTTAACTGACCTACAGTGTTAATCATATTGTATATATAAATGCACCAAATGAATAAAATTCACTTACACAGTGCTGTCAAATGTATCCCAATTTTTTAAATAATAAAAATAGATTTTAAAATATAGAAATCTATAGGGGCACTTGGGTGGCTCAGTCAGCTAAGCGCCGACTCTGGGTTTCAGCTCAGGTTGTGATTTCAGGGTCCTGGAATTGAGCCCCGCTTAGGGCTCCCCGCTCAGCACAGAGACTGCTTGTTCTCCTCTCTCTGCCCCTCCCCCAACTCATGCATGCTCTCTCTTTCTCTATCTCTAAAGTATATGATAAAATCTTTAAAAATACATATGTAGAAATCTATAACATTACTGATAATAAACACCATTTACTAAACACTTGGTAAATGCTAAGCTAAATGCTTTGCATATATTAACTACTTTAACCTTCACAGAAATGTTATTGCTATTTTCTTCATCTTACATATGAGGAAATGAAGACCTGACATAACAGCACCACTTAACCCAGGATCTCACAGCTGGCAAGTGAGATTCGAACCCACACCTTTATAATTCACCATATAGCTACTCGAAACATTTCCAGATAGTTTCTTCACTTACAGATGTTCTTTGCGTGTGTGTGTGTGTGTGTGTGTGTGTGTATTTTAATGGAAATACTTCGTGTAATCTTACATTTATTTGTTTTCCATTAATTTCATTAATTAGTATTTGAAACACTAATAACTACATAATACTTCACTTTATGTTTATGCCACAATGTACTTAAGATTGTTTTTTGCCAATTTTGTTTTTTAAAAAAAACTTTAACAAACATTCATAAACGGGATTTATAGTCCTCTCCCAATTACTTATCTAGTACAACATCTTAAAAGAAAAATTACTGGGTTAAGATATGTGAGCATTTTAAGGCCATTATTCATATCTCCAAAACGTCTTCAAGAAACATTGATCACTTTAATCTTGCGTTAAAGTCCAAGAAGGTTACTATCATGTCCAAGGTCAAATTAAAAAGAACTATCTTCAATTCTACTGGCCTCTTATTGGAATTGTATTATATTGATAGACTCACTTAGAGGAAAGAAATATATTTTCAACCAAGAATATGGTATGCACCCCCCAAAAAGTACATGGTATGCCCCATAATTTATTCAAGTATTTTTTTGTAATTTAGTATTTCTTCATACAGACCTTACACATTTGGGATAAAATTTTTTATAGATATCTTATATTTTTGTTAATAATATGCAAGTGGTTGTTTTCCATTATTTTTTTTAAAGATTTTATTTACTTATATGAGAGAGAGAGAGAGAGAGAACGAGAGAGCAAGAACAGTGGGGGCGGGGGCAGAGAGAGAGAGAGGAAGAGGGACAAGCAAACTCCCCACTGAGCGTGGAACCCTATGCAGGACTCAATCCCAGGACCCTGAGGTCATGACCTGAGCCAAAGTTAGATGCTCAACTGACTAAGCCATCCAGGTGCACAATTTTCCTCATTTTTAATGGGGAGCTAAAGGTCTATACCCACCCAGGCGCCCCTCCTTATGTTTTATATCTAATTTTCTATTGTATAAAGGAAAGATTTTAGTTACGATTTATTCTTTTCATTAACATTTAACTTGTAGCAGAAAATCTTAATTATTTCTCCTATTAGTACTATTCACTGTTTAGTTGATTTTCATGGATATTCTACACGCCAGTCTGAAAATTAGTAGAGAAGCAAATATAATTATTCAGGTGAAAATTCCCACCCTTTCTCCTCTTGCCTGCCCTTGGGTTTGTTCATAGTTCCCCGGACCAGCGGTACACAAAGATGGAGGGGGCAGTGCAGTCAGCCTCATCAGAGAGAAGTATTTTATCACCAACACTGTTTATAATTTCAGACTCAAAGCAATAATAAAAAGCAGATACACTTATTCCCTGGACCCAACACAAAGCTCTGCTACCTCAGCCCCTTGGTTGTCATAGCTCTGGTGGCGCCCTAAGTGGGCTTCACATGGGAGTACACCAGTAGACCATTCTGTTCTCTCACAGGAAAGAGGAGACATCTACATGGCCAAGAGTAGATGAGGGCGTAATGAATTCATGAAATGACCCTAGTATTTTTCAAATATGAAATCTATTTGTAAGGTGTTTTAGTCTTTAAAAAGACTGGTTAAGTCAAAAAGAAGGACCACGGGTGTCATCTTATCAAGGTTAAGATGCTTTATTATTTTTAAGACCAATATTAGGATATTGTCCATATATTTTTCCCAAGAGCATATCTCTACTGACTTATCTTTGCTTCATGAACCCCATACACAAGTTTTGGATTTTCTGTGTTCTCTGGGGATGCATAGTCCTTAAAAATTTTCATATTATATTTCAGATTCCATGCCCTTGTCTGAGGAAACCCTAAAGCACCCCACACATATGCCTCACCCCAATGCACTGCCTGAGTCAGGAATGCTGTGTTCTAGCTCCCTCTCTGCTTACTACTACCGGCTTGACAGATGACCTCGGGAAATTCACTTCATGTCTCAGCCTTGTTTTCCATCCTTAAAGGGGAAAATCCAAGTGATACTACTCTAAGACTCCCATCACTTTATGATAATCAAAACTCCAAATGAGCCACTGTGAGCTTCTTGAAGAAGAGTCACCCAGCTTATGGTTTACTCATGTTTTTTCTTCTCTTTCTGCCACTATCAACCATGACATTATTAAAACCCAGCCACAAAATGTAAAGCCCTGAAAAGCGTAGAGTATGAAACTTAGGAACACCTTATCTATTCTTTTCTGAGTTTCTCATCAGACACTCTGATAAGAGGCTTCTGGATTACTTGATGTGATAAGATGTGACCTTGACCTGCTGTGTTCTCTTCCGCAGCCATTGTCACTTACAGAACCATGACAGCAATAACACATCCCAGCGCTTGGTTTCTATAGTGATAAATGTGTATGAAATAAATAGAAAATTAATGAAAATTTTAATAAATATGTTTAAGTTTATAGTCATTCATTATTTAAAGCTTAAAATAAATCCATAGCAAAATAATCTACCCTGAATGACAAAAAAAAAAAAATCATATAGATTTCCATTTTTTTCACATCCTGCCATGACATCTAAACTTGCAGCTTAGTTGTCCTGACATAGAAAATACAAAGGAGAGATAGGCCTCCTCATTGGATTATTAGCTACACGTCCTCCATGAATTATAGAAAGGGCATATTAATATCTTATACAAAGGGTATAAATGAAGACCCGAATCATCCATGCTGAGATGTGAATACAGTTTATGGCTATTTTCTTCTACATGTAACCCCTCATGGAGAAATTTTTGGAAATGACAACACAGCTATGCAATTTGAGAGTTTACTTACTGGGGTTGTAAGTTGTCTTATGATATAGTAAACCATTACTATTTTATTTCACTGTTATGTTTATCTGATTAAGTCAGTTAACCTCCTGTTCTTTCACGGTGATTCAAACTTTGAAGCTGCATGTTATCTTAAGACAGGGAAACATCAAGCTGCCAAGCTGTGTGATCCCTGGGCCCTTTCTTCTGCATGGAGGCAACACTGGGCAGTAATGGAGACCTTCTGGGTTCAAACACTCTACCCATGAAACACTGGGCAACTTGCTTACCCTCTCTGTGCCTCTGACCTATGACATGAGACTGGCAGTTTTGACTTCCCAAGGTAGTAGTAAGGACTTGACGCAATAAGGCCTGTACGGCTCTCAGCACCACGCCTGGTACCTTGCACACACCGTGTAAGCATTTACTGATATTTCCATTCATTCCGTGCTCCAGCAGCACTTGGTTCTTTTAATTCCTCAAATGTGATGAACCCTCTCTTGCCCTTAGGACTCTGCACAGGGACTCTCCTTCATAGCACTTATCCCAGTAAGCAATCATCATATATGCATTTGTGTGGTGACTTGTTTTACGTGTGTCTTCCCCTCAGGTGTAACTCCCATGAGGTCAGGAACTGTTGTGTCTCCCTCTGCATACCCGGAGATAGGTCGGCGCTCACCAGGGATGCTCAACAGATGTGTGTTAAGCACTAAGTGAAAAAATAATAAAGCCCAGAGAAGAAAACATATCTAAGTCATTTTTCAGAAACCATCGTAGGGACTTGGGTTTGTCAAGGCTCGATGTCTCAAGCCCTGGCCTTATCTGCTCTATCCTCTGACAACGTCAAATCTCAGTTTCGCTTAAAACCTTAGAGGTATTCTTTTACATATTTCTTTCAAAGTGCTTCTTCAGAAGCCATACTGCAGAAGTTACTCACATCTTTTAGAGGACTACACAAATGTCGGATAGGATCTCGGAGATCACCTCATTTATTCCTTCTTCAAAATTGTGGGTACTGCGATTGAAAATCTAATCAAATCAGTCAGTAGTCAATAGAGTGTTCCCAGAACAAAACTTCTCAGCAGATGATGCAGGACTTTGAAATTCCGTATTTGTCCCTTTAGGAAGTAGAGACAAAACAGCAATGGGCCCGGTGCACCCTAAAGATATTGTTATTTTGGTTTAGGGAACGCAGTTGGTAATGAGGATGTACTTGCAGAGCAAGGAAATGATGTTCTGTGGGGAGTACGTATTTGATTTTTCCCATTACTAGTATGTTATTAGTATTTTCCTATAAGGAAATTAGTACCCTCAGATAGCAATGACCAGATGGCTAACGTTATAAAAAGCACTTTGAACTGCTCTGAGAGAAGGTTTTATATAACAATATTATTCAAACCATCATTCAAAATTAACACGTAGAGGGTCTTATAAAACTCCAGGCCACAAAGAAAGTAAGTCTGACAAAGGCTCTGTTTGAAGTCGAGCCGGCAACTTCAACGTGCATCACAGCACCCGTTTTTTATTCAATTCATTCAAATACACAACCTAGTTATGCCTTTTCATTTAGAGTCTTACCTTATGACCTTACTCCTCACAGTGTGGTGTGCAGACCGGCAGCTTCGGCTTCACCCGGGAGCTTGATAGAAATGCAGACTAGAAGTCCACATCTCAATGCTCTGAATCAAAATCTGCAGTTAGCAAGATTCCCCAGGTGATTTGTATGCACATTAAATTCTGAGAAGCACTGCTGTAAATAGTTTTACTAAAAGCAGTGAAAATTAAGTGGAGATTTTCAGTGCCAAAAAGAAATACAATGCTTTTGAAAAAGGTATATTTAGAGTTGTTTTTAAGATTTTTACTTATTTATTTGAGAGAGAGAGCACGAGCAGGGGGAAGGGGCAGAGGGAGAAGGGGCAGAGGGAGAAGCAGGCTCCCCACTGAGCAGGAAGCCTAAGGCAGGGCTCAATCCCTGGACCCCAGGATCACAACCTGAGCTTAAGGCAACCACTTAACTGCCTGAGCCCCCCCAAAAAAGATGTATTTGCTCAACAAAGTATAGGAGATGGTCATACGCAGCTGGGGGCAGTGGAGTCTGAAAGACGTAACCACCAGCCCTGCCTCGCTGGCTGTGTGCATTAAACACTCTCCCCAACTCACACCCTCTGGACCCACTTTTTTAACTCCAGCCATTGCTGTGGTAACCAGCATTGTGCATCTGTAACCTGACAACACCTAACTTCAGCTGACTTCAGCTGTTCCAGGTAGCTGTGTCTTTCCACCCTGGGCTTCTCTAATGCCCCCACAAGACATACCTTTGGGAAAATACTTGGTCATTCTGAAATATCTACACCCTTTGAATTGAGAATTCTCCCCCCATAGGGCAAAGTTAGACCAACCCTGAACAGCAGCTGCAGTCAGTTCTGAGGTGGATTCTACAGAGTGCTCCCAGCAAAATAAGCCCCCGTAGCCAACAGCAGTGGCTACCTGTTTATGGAAACGATCGCTTCTTCTAACCAACAGAATATGCAAAGATGATAAGATGGCGTTCCCGTGATTACGTTACATCATACACAACTCCATCTTGCTAGCAGACTCACTCTAGGGACTCTTTCTCCTTACCTGGCTCTGAAGAAGTACCTGGCCATGTTGGGAGGCCCACATGGTAAAGAGTTGAGGGCAGCCTCTAAGAAATGAGCTGGCCTCCAGCCAACAGCCAGCTAGATGCCAGTGCCCTCAATCATGCAGTTGCAAGGAAATGTATTCTATCAACAAATCAAGTGAGCTCAAAAGAAAATGCTTTCCCAGCTGAGCCTCTGGATGAGAACTCAACCTGGCCGATAGCTTTATTACAGCCACGTGAGACCCTGATCAGAGGACCCAGTTAATCCGTGCCACTATCCTGACCACAGAAACTGTTAGATGACAAAAGTGTATTGTTTTAAGCCTCTACGTGTATTGTAATTTCTTATGCAGCCAAAGAAAACTAATGTGCCCCCTTTTACCCTGCAAGCTTCATGAGGTTAGGGACTGTATCTGATATATGCAATCCCTAGTTGAGTATGTGACACAGAACATTGTTCAATAAATATGTTACATGTTATGCAAACATGTATCTTTGGGTTCTGAACAGAATTCACAGTATTTATATCTAAAAGTATAGCCTACCATCATTAATATAGTACTGAAGTCAATAACCATATATTAAATCTCTACTAGCAGACTGCATATGTACAGATTATAACACAAACAAAACATGCAATCAAAAAGGAAATAAACCCAGAAGTAATTTTTACTTTCAATAGCCCTAAATGTCTGAGCAAGATTTGCCCCAATATTTTTAATGCTCCAGGCTCCAATCGCACAAACACTGTTAACATACCTTTCCTTCTAGCCTTTTTATTTTAATATGCCTTTTAAAAAACAGTTGAGAGCATATTTTACATAAAATTGCTACCTGGATTATTTCACTTAACATCCTAACATAAGCATGTTTTATTGTCATTATCAAATGAGCCGTTTTCAAAGACACATTTGAAACACTTGGCTTTGCACGGTTTCCATAATGTTCTCCCAGCATTCTCTGCCGGATAACATCTCATATCAACAGCCCATAGCCCCGAACAGGTGTGGCACAGCTGGTTTCTGCGCTGGAATATCCAACTAGACTCAGATTTCCTAATTTCAGTCATGTCTCTTCTCCTCATCAGAGGGGCTGGCTCAGTGTTCCAGATGAAACCCCAACAAGCTGAAGAAAATATCACAACACTCTTCTCTATAATAAACTCAAATCCTCCTCTAACCTAAAACTCCTTGCAAAGGCCTCTTGTAACTACTGCAACCAATTCGTTGATGTTCAGTCGTTATATATGTATATAAACACTGGTAATTTGGCCTCGGACATCTACTTCCCGGATGAATTTTTCATTTCCTCACTTCATTGCTTTCATCTCATTCATTATGGACTTCCCATACAGACGCCATATAAAACATGCCAATGACTAGCTGGGTTTGGGCTCAAAAACCCCTTGCTCGTATTGCTATCTCATTGCTTAATGCTCTCTTAGCTGGCTACCAACAAAAAATGATGAAATATTCTGGGAGCTATCGGAATAAAAGTAACTAAGGCACAAATACTAGTAGTTACTTGTAAGACAACTGGCATCAGCTGGTATTTGGATTGTCAAATCTAATTTCATACTTTTCTTAAGAATCTATAACCCTTTCTGAGTGGAGAATATTTGCTCTCTTATTAAAGATCAGCAGAAAGAGAAATCAACCTTCTTCAGGAATACATTTTCATGGCTGCTGTTGTTGTTTCTTTGGTTCTAAATGGCCATGAATGTCTCCTCTCAAATATCTCAGGATAGGGGTGGAGGTAAGAGCAGTTGGTTAGTTGGCTGGTTTGCTTTTATTAAAACCCACTCCTCTTATTTGATTTCCCACAAACATTGAGAACTAATATACTTTAAAATGGTAATCAAGTAAATCATTTCCAAGCCTGGTTGAATTCAACTCTATTCTCTACCTGTAACCACACAGCTGAATGTGTCTGGAGAAAAACACATAATTGTGCGGACTGATCTCACTTTAAATTCATGACTGCCAATTTCCTAACAAAGCTGACCCTTCCATTTGAGCACTAGATCTAATGCCATCTCTCCTGTTCAAGAATATCACTCCCACAATCTTTCCTCCCTCCTGACATCATTAATTTTCCCATCTGTACTTGTCATGCAGTATTTGTCATTTTTTAAAAAGCACTCATGATCCCACTTTCCCTCTCCAGCTATGGCCCCACGCAACCCCCGAAACAGGAACCTACTGTATCCAATTTCTCTCTTCCTGTTTTCACTTAAACCCAGATTATGTTTTTTGCCAGATTGTTCCATCACAACTTCTTTTGCCAAGCTCTCCAACGATCTTTCCCCCAAATGTCGGTAGCTTAATAAAAATTTCTTCTTCATATTACCCATTGATTGTGGGTTGCCTGGGAGTCTGCTCCACATTGTCCTCTCCCTGGGACACTAGTTGATAAAGCAGTTACCACTGGAGCATGGGCAGTTGCAGTGACAAAGTGTGTATCGATTGCTAGGGCTTCCATCCAGAATAACACATATCATTTCCACTCTATTTCAATTGGACAGAGCAAGTCACATGATCACCATGAGCAGAAAAGTACTAGTCTAACATGAAACGGTATCAGAAGGGAAAATGGAAATATTCAATCAACAGCACTACTGATTACCAAAACTCAATATCTTCTGCCTAGGCTTTCCCCTAAACTCTAGATTCACGTATCCAACTCTCTGCTCAACATCCCTACTTAGACATCTGATTGAAACTTCAAACTAAGCATCCTCCAAACGGAGCTCCTAATCACCTCCCCACTCCAGATCAAGCATTCTCCTCTCATAGTTTTTACATTTCAGTTCATGGCAACTCCATGAACCCCACATACTCTGTAAGTTCCGTAGGAGCTTGTTGCTGTATTGCCAATACCAAACACAATGTGTGGCAAAAAGTAGGTTGAACAAATGAATTAATGAATAAATCTTGTGGGTTTTGTCTCAGCTCACTCTGATCTCTTTACATTCTTTTAAAAGTGGTAAAATAAAGTGAAAATCTCGCTCAAACAAGAATCTGACTAATTGAAGGCTGTGACTCTTGAACACTATTGTAGCTCTTGAACATCCGGGACCTGTTACTAGATGCAAATAGTGTGCTGAGTTCCCTCCCCTCTCCCCTACAATTCGTCTACATGAGTGACAAGTGCTGTACGAGAAGTTCTCTGGCATTCCAGTAGCCTCATAACTGAGCTTAAGCCTTCACTACCTGTATCCCCTCCTTCTTCATTCTATGTGCCCATTCTCCTTCTGCATATATACAGACCTTTTAGGGAGTCATGGAATATGTCACACTTCTTTCACAGGTTATCCTTTGATCCTTATCAGGCATGTCCAAGGCTACTTACTACAAGGTAGATTCTTCCTATTTCAGAGCTAATTGTATTTACTTTTGCATTTAACTCACTTTTTTTTCTCATCGAGCCTCTCAAGTCCTCTTGTCCTTACTCATTAGACAAATGCCATTCCAGGTGTGGAAGTTCACTTCCTAACGCCTGATTTTTTAATAAGCTGTTTGAAATTTATGTTACTTTCTGGATCTGACTGACATACCAGGTGAGGTAATTGTCAACCATAAAGTGACAGATGCAAACCCAGAGGACCTTAACTTGAGACTCTAAATAAGGAAATTCAATAGCTCGAACTAAAGGTGCTAGTCCCAAATATATATCTAGGCACTTGCTTCTCTTTTTTAAAATATCTCAATTCCATCCCTTAGAAGAAGTATCTTTTTCATACGTTTGTTGTGGTGATCACATCAGTAAATATATGTAACATACTTAGAATAGTACATAGCATGTAGGCAATTCGAGTTAAGTATGTGTTCCTGTTATTGTAATTTTCTTTAGGGTTAATTATAGCTTAGTCGTCTAAGTGGATATACTTTCTTAAAATAAAATCTGAAGTACAGTACTCACATGCTGTTATCTACATTTCAAATCTTTAGCTGATTAAAAAACAATAAGATTTAAGTAAATTAAACTCACAGTGAAACTGGGATTAAACATGTTAGGAAACCCAGATATATCAATGCAGCATGAGAGACAGGAAGATAATTAGGTACCAAGGACCACACAGATCCAGTAATTCTCTTCTGTGTTGGCGCTCATAACAGAAGAAAAGCCCAGGAGAGGTAAAGCTGAGTCACCGAAGAAGAACAAGCACAAGAAAGTTGCCCCACCTGAGTGAGAGAGAGTCAGAAGCAGCAGTTTCGGCCCCAAAACTGATGGGCGGAACAACCTGAAGCCAGTCACAGAACACTTCTTACTCAAATGTGAATAGAAATGACTACCCAAGATTTCTCAGTTACCATAGCATAGAAAGCATTCATTTTTTCAATGTCAGTCAATAAGAAAATACGAATTTTCTCTTAGATGTGTCTCAAATACATGATCCAGCCGTAACTGGACAAAGCTCTGATTCCCTTTAGGCTGGGAATGTAGCCAATTCATTCACACACACCACCAATTCATTTCCCCATTCCAACATGGGCTTCCAGGAGACAATGTCTCTTCATTTTAACTGAGTTCATGAGTTCTGCCTATTCCTCAATATTCATATCTTGTCTCTTCATTCATTCTCCCCAGGAACGTTTCTAGGCCAAGAAAAATTATTCTATAACTACAGTTACACTGGCCCATACATCATAGAACAATACACTATGACTACGATAGGCAGGGTGACTTGGGTCAAAGGTCATACACAGGCTCTTGCTTTCTGAAAAGCTAGAGAAAAATGCACCACATTTCTGAGAGTGAATGGGCAGAAACAACAACAACAACAACAAAAGCAGCACTTGGAGGAAGATATGATTCTAAAAATAGTTTTAAAAAAGAAGCAAGAATCCTTGACCCTTCATATGTAAGACCACATCTGTAACTCATATGATGACCAAAATTCCTATTCAGAGCTCAGGTAGGACTTTTGTCACTTTTCCACACTTCACAGTGCTTTTGGTGCTCATTTTCACTGCATTTTGCCTAAAACCAGACCCTTCGGTAAGATGCTAGTTATTGCCACTACCAACCACAAACCGTAGGTATAACCTTTCTTTGGGTCAGGGGTTTCTCTGAGATGCTTATAAAAGCTGTGGACTTCCAAGCACATATATTAGCTTAACCTGCACATACGTATATATCCTTAGGCTTCGTTGATGATTAATTTCAAGGATTTCCCCCAGCAAAGTCTTCTAAGTGAAAAGAGCCCCTCACAGTCTCCCATCACAAATCCTAGGTCCATTAGATTCGTCTCAACATCAAGTGGATTTTTGTGCAACAGTGACTATATTTAAAGCCAAGTATCAACAATTCAGGGAAATTTTCTTCACCTTCATTACATGGAAAACACTATACAGAGACAACTTTTATCTACCACACATTACTGATGTTTTAATTTGTAGGTTTGATCACCAAACAACTCCATTCAAGCGTTTTACTGATTTTACTATCATTGCATTGCTTTACATAATATTTAATAGTTACAGTCATCAGGACACCGCACGTTTTAACCAACTCTCCATTATAACATTCCTGAGAGGCTGAGAAGCTTATTACCTCTTCATGGGTAATCAAGCCAGAAAAGAACAGTTAAATACCTTTCCCAGGGTGGTAGTGAAAGTTGACATAAATGCTAACCTGTTGACTCCCTATCCTAGAACCATCAATCTATACCTTTCTCCTTCATGAAAGTTAGCAGTATTTCCAAATTTGCTGACTTGGAGAATGATTTAGTACCCTCAACTATTACAAAGCATTTGCATAGCATTTGCAAAAAATTATTTATAACAAAAAATCCTCATTGAGCCTAAAAATGGATGTCCCAGGGGCGCCTGGGTGGCTCAGTCGTTAAGCGTCTGCCTTCGGCTCAGGGCGTGATCCCGGGGTCCTGGGATCAAGCCCCGCATCGGGCTCCTCCGTTGGGAGCCTGCTTCTTCCTCTCCCACTCCCCCTGCTTATGTTCCCTCTCTCGCTGGCTATCTCTCTGTCCATCAAATAAATAAATGAAATCTTTAAAAAAAATGGATGTCCCAAATTTACAATATTAAATTCACACTATCTCCATTGTACCATAGTCTACTGATGTCACTTTGTCATTTTTGTTAATTGTCATTCGTTGGTTTATGCTTTAAGATCACAGTGTCACCTAGTGGTACACTTTTCTGCTTGGCTTCAAATTTTCAACAGGCACAAGTTGAAAATTCATTGATTATTCATTGTGATGACAATGAATGAAAAAACTGACTACTACCACCTCCCTAAACCTATATGTATAAGAAATCAATTCTTTTGGAATTTCAGATCTCATATTTTCAAAGTGTATAACATAAAATGTTGGGGGCTTTTTGTTTTCTTTGTTTTTTTATTAAAGTGTAATTGACCTATAATAATATATTGGTTTCATGTGTACAACATAGTGATTCCATATTTGTATGTATTGTGAGGTGATCACCACATAAGCCTAGTCACCACTTGTCACCATACAAAGTTAACACAATATTATTGACAGTATTCTCTATGGTATAAATTACATTTTTATGACTTGTTTACAACTGGAAGTTTGTACCTCTTGATCCCCTTACCAATTTTGCCCCCCAGCCTCCTTCCATCTGGCAACTATCACTCTCTTCTCTGTACCTGTAAGTCTGGGTTTGGTTTGGTTTTGTGTTTTTGCTTGCTTCATTTTCTAGATGCTACTTACAAGTGAAATCATGAAGTGTGTGTCTTTCTCTGTCTGACTTATTTCACTTAGCATAACACCCTCAAGGCCCATCCACGTTGTTGCAAATGGCGAGATTTCATTCTTTTTTTTTATGGCTGAGTGCTATCCCATTGAGTGTGTGTGTGTGTGTGTGTGTGTGTGTGTGTGCGCGCGTGCGCGCATGTGCATAACATCACCTTTATCCATTCACCTACGGACACTTAGGTTGTTTTCATAATTTGACTATTACAAATAATGCAGCAATAAACATGAATGTGCATATCTTTTTGAATTAGTGTTTTTGTTTTCTTCAGATAGATTCCCAAAAATGCAATTGCTGAATCATATGGTAGCTGTATTTTTAATTTTTGAGGAAGCTCTGTACTGTTTTCCGTTGTGGTTGTACCAATTTACATTCATTTAACAATTCACAAGAGTTCCCTTTTCTCCACATCCTCTCTAATACTTGTCTTTTGATAATAGGCATTCTAACAGCTGTGAGGTGGTAACTCATTACGGTTTTGATTTCCATTTCCTGATGATTAGTAATGGTAAGCATCTTTTCATGTGCCTGTTGGTCATCTGTATGTCTTCTTTGGAAAAATGTCTATTCAGATCATCTTCCTATTTTTTAATCACTGTTTTTGGGGGAGGGGGTTGTGATTGAGTTATATTGAATTCTTTAGGTATGCTAAATATTAACCTCTTATCAGATATATCATTTGCAAATAACATCTTCCATTCAGTGGGTTTCCTTTTCATTTTATTGATGGTTTCCTTCACTGTGCAGAAGGTTTTAGTTCAGTGTAGCCCTATTTGCTTATTTTTGCTTTTGTTGCTCTTGCCTTTGGAATCAGAGCCAAAAACATGACTAAAAGGGAAATCAAGGAGCTTACCACCTATGTTTTCTTTCAGGAGTTTTATTGTTCCAGATCTTACATTCAAGACTTTAATCCATTTTGAGTTAATTTTTATATATGGTGTAAGATAGTAGCCCAACTTTATTCTTTTGCACGTAGCTGTCCAGCTTTCCCAACACCGTTAACTGAAGAGACTGTCCTTTGCCTTTTATTCCAGTCTTTTTTTTAAAGTCTATTTTGTTTGATATGAATATAGCTGCACCAGCTTTCTTTTTGTTTCCATTTGTGTGGAAAATCTTTTCCCATCCATTCCATTTCTGTTTTCCTGTGTCCTTACTTCTGAAGTGAGTCTTCGGTAGCCAGCATATGGATGAGTCTTGTTTCGTTTTGTTTCTTTAACCATTCAGCCATTCTGTGTTTTGATTGGAGATTTTAGTCTATTTACATTTAAAGTAATTATTGATATGTGCTTATTGTCATTGTATTAATTTTTTCTGGCTGTTCATGTAGTTTCTCTCTGTTCCTTTCTTCTCTTGCTCTCTTCCTTTGTGGTTTGGTAACTTTCTTTAGTGCTATGTGTATGTGTAGATTCCTTTCTCATTTTCTTTTGTGCATTTGCTGCAAAATTTTGCTGTGATTACTGGATATACATTTATATATATTTTAACTTGATTGCAATTTAAATTTGAATACATTCCAAAACTCTCATTTTTTACTCCCCCTGCCCTGTTTTATATAATGTCATATTTTACATCTTTTTATTTTATGTATTTTCAACTAATTATTGTAGTTTTAGTTAATTTTGCTACTTTTGTCTTTTAACCTTCATAGCAGCCTTATAAGTGATTAACCTACTACCTCCATTATATTTTTACCTTTTCCACTGATACTTTTACTTTGGTATGTTTTCTTTTTTTTTTTTTTTTTTTTAAGATTTTATTTATTCGACAGAGATGGAGATAGCCAGCGAGAGAGGGAACACAAGCAGGGGGAGTGGGAGAGGAAGAAGCAGGCTCCTAGCGGAGGAGCCTGATGTGGGGCTCGATCCCATAACGCCGGGATCACACCCTGAGCTGAAGGCAGACGCTTAACCGCTGTGCCACCCAGGTGCCCCTGGTATGTTTTCTTATCATTAGTTAGTATCATTTCCTAAAGATTTATTTATTTATTTATTTGACAAAGAGAGAGACAGCTAGAGAGGGAACACAAGCAGGGGGAGTGGGAGAGAGGGAGAGAAGCAGGCTCCCCACTGAGCAGGGACCCCAAAGTGGGGCTCAATTCCAGGACCCTGGGACCATGACCTGAGCCAAAGGCAGATGCCCAATGACTGATCCACCCAGGCGCCCCTAATTAATATCATTTATCAATTAGTATCATTTATCAATTAGTATCATTTCTTTTCAGCTTAAAGAGGTCCCTTTGACATTTCTTATAAGGTTGGTTAATTTCTCAGCCATTATTTCTTCAAATACTTTTCTGCCCCTTTGTTTCTCTCTTCTCTTTCCGGGACCCCTATAATGTAGATGTTATTCCGCTTGATGTTGTTCCATGCCCTTAAGGTACTCCATTTTTAAAATTCTTTTACTTTTTTGCAGCTCCGTCTGGGTAAGTTCTATTGTTTTGTTTTCCAGCTTGATGATTCGTCCTTCCACTTCATCTACATCTAGTCTTCTACTGAATTCCTCCAGCATATTTTTCAGTTTTGTTATTATATCCTTCAGCTATGTGACTTCTATTTGGTACTTTCTTATATTTCCCACATTTCTTTGTTGAAGTTCTCACTGTATACACCCATTCTTCGCCCTAGTTTGGAAAGCCTCTTCATGACCATTACTTTGAACTCCTTATCATGTAGACTATTTATCTCTGTTTCGTAAGGTCTTTCTCTGAGGTTTTATCTTGTTCTTCATTTAGAACACATTCCCCTGTCTCTTCATTTTGCCTCATTCTCTGTATTTGTTTCTATTAGGCAAAGCACCTTCCTCTCGTAGTCTTGAAAAAGTGTCCTTACGTAGGAGATGACCCTTGTGACCAGGAAGTGCCATCTTCCCTGCCCACTGGAGCCAACTGCTCCAGGAGCATCCCCTGTGTGGGCTGCATGTGCCTGCCAGCGGTTGGGGGTGCCACAGTTGCAGCTTGGCAGGGGCAGGGTGCTTCACCAGCTGTGGCATGGCTGCAGTGCAGGGGGTGGAGAGTGCCCATCTGTGCTAGCAGGTTAAAGGGAGATTGCCAAATGGCACCTGCCAGCATTGGCATTAGCAAGGTAGCATGTGATGGCAAAAATGCTACCTGCCAGTGTTTCCATGCCTGGAGAGAGTCCCGACAGATTCCTGCCTCTCTTTAACACTCACTTTAAGATTAATAGCTTGCTCACGTTCACGTATGATCGAGCATTTTTAAGCTGCTGCTTTTGTACTGGGCCCACGGTGACTGAGTCTGCATATAAGCACTTTAAGAACAGGTTCTCTATTCCGCGAAGTGCTATGGTCTCCTGGACATAGTCTCCGTTGGTTTTACATTTTGGTGGCTTGTCTATCAGTGCAGGACCCAAGGGTTGGGGTGCCTGATAGACTGCAGAAACCCCTTGCTTCTCAGGGAAGAGTTCCATATTTTTAAGATCCCTCCCAATTGTGGGTCACCACGCAGGGCATCGGGTTTTCTGCATGCGAGACCATACCTTTCCTACTCGTCTTAATGCCGTCCTTTTATCCTTTGTTGTGGACATGTTTTTCATCTATTGTTTAAGATTTTTCAGAGGAAACTACTCCATATTCAGCTGTAAATCCATAGTGGGCATGGGAAGAGGTGACTTCAGGATTTTCCTATGCCACCATCTTCTCTGCAGGGTTTCACAACAATGTTGTGGACAGAACAGAAGCTTACTGTTAATAGTTACTGACAATAAAAGTTCTAAATTTGAGATGTGAAAGTGAGATGCTTCTTCCTAAAGAATCAGGAACTATAAAAGACATGCTAATAATATGATAATGTCCATCCCAAGACAAAAGCTCAAGAATTAACTGTCTGCAAATAATCATCTGTGTAAGCAGTACCTTGACTTTAAGGTTCTTAAAAATGCAAGCATGGAGATGAGGGAACTAATCATACTAATTAACTCGCTGTGCCTTGTAACAAATTAATTTTAAGTAAAGGAATAGGCAACTGGAGAAAAAGGCCAAAATCTCAATTAGTTAATCTGAATAGAACATAAATACTCTCAGAACTCATTTGCCCTTTAGAATGAAAGAGTAGAACCGGGCTGTTGGGAGCAGCAATCACTCCTCACTGACAGCCTAGAATTGTCCTTTATGGCACCATTTTTAAGTTCTGCATTCTGATGGGAGTGTTTACTATATTTGGGCAGCAGAGTGTGACAAGTTGGTGTAAACTACCCATAACCACCCCCAACCTCAGTGAACTAACATAACCTAAAACTCTGACAAGTTCTCTCTATTAGACAAGAGTCTGCTTAAAAAGTGTTTCTGTCCAGAAAGCTTTGTTGGATAGGGCATACTCATGACTGTCACCATTCTTTTCGAGTCATAAATTACGGGAAAAAGTCCTCTGCATACATGGTACCATTTTACAAAGCCTATATCACCATTATAATAAATGTTGATACTCTTTTCAATATTTAGGAAATAAAAATGTAAAATAAGATTCATTCCTTACTCTTAGAGGATCTAGTTCCTGTATCTACCCATTCCCTTCTCAAAGTCTGCAACCTCTTCTTCCGCAGGTTTGAGCCTCCGTGTCTTCAAAGATATACAGCGTAACCGACTTAAAGGCTGTTTTCCTTGATGCTACTACTAATCTTTCCAGCAGTATCCTCAATGTAGCCTTCCTTTCACAAAGTTCTTTACAGGCTATTCTACTTACAGTGCTTCTGTTCTGACTCACAAACCTTACAATTCCCATGATAACCAGCCACCACCACCCCATAATCATTTTTTAAAAATCGAACTTTCTAAACCACTTTTCTTCTGAAATCCCTCAGGGCCACCAATGACCTCACCAAATCCAGTAGCTTTTTCTTAACCCTTACTTTCTAAGGCCTGTCTGCTCGGTTTAGCATGATTGACAACCACCGCCTTCTCAAAGTACTTTCTCCTCTTGGGTTCCAGGACACTGCATTTCTCTGACTTTTCTTCTCCCTTTTTAAGTCCAGAGGTACACATTTTATATCTGAATACTATCTACTTCTATTATGTGAATGAATTCACTAGTATTGACCGCAGTGACATATTTCTTTCTTTAGTAAAAGGAAATGAGACGTTACAAGAGCTATGGGATGCCCAGGGAGAGAGACAACAACACACTTTTTGGCCAATTACACCTTATTTTGTGTCACCTCTGTATGGAATACCTCACCCTGAGGAGCTGGATGTGTGGTTTAAATGGAAACATGGAGATGTGGAGGATATAGGAAGTATCTGGCCTTCTGAGAATATATGGGTATATTCTAAATCCCTCCTGAGCTCCCAGCAGACCTACTAACAAGTATGGCCTTGGTTAGAGTACACTGATTCATAACCTCTTTCAATAGCTTAAATTATTTGTTTTAACATCATCTACTAGGTCTAAAATTTCTACTCAATAGGCTTTTAGTGTTTAAATTCTAAGCTTTGACACCATAAGGAAATGCTCTGACAGTTTTTGAAATTATCAGGCATCCGTTCGACCAAAATTGCATACTCCAGCCAAGTGTGTTCTTAATATTATTACAATTATAAATGATCTGTCTTTTATTTAGATATTTGAGTAACCAGAGGAAGCTTCTTTTTAAAAAACATAAGAGGAAGCATGTTGAAAGCATCAGTTCGATTTTTGCTTGATCCTGTTAGCCAAATATCTCAGAACTCAAACTCAGAGGAAATTTAAATGAGTGATCTGATTATGAAAATATGACATTCTGCATGGTCCACTGAAGACTTCTGTTCTGGGCTGTTTGGTTGTATTTTATTTTTTGGTAATGAGGGTTGATTAAATCTTAAAAGGGTAACCCAAAAGAATCCCCCATGAAAGATTCCGAGGAGGCCCAGAAGAGGTCATACTTCAGTGAAAAGGGGAGAGCTCTACTGGCCATCTGAAATAAACGAAAGAGGAAAGCAGTTCACACTCTAAAGCCACTTCACTATTTCCCTGCATCCTTCTCCTCTCCTAGCCCCTTTTAAGACGGTTTGTTGATACCACTAATTTCCTGTATTTTTGCATATCACTTTTTTTCTCCCTGTAATAACCTGTACTATCCTTTGAGTTAAACATTTACAGTGTCATCTGGAGACTTGGGTATAAGCAGAAAATAAAAACTGAAATTCTTCCTCTTCCACAAACGTGTTACATAATTCTATTAATTGCTATCACTTCTATGTGGTTCATATATACAATGGAATATTACTCAGCCATCAGAAAGGATGAATACCTACCATTTGCACTGACATGGATGGAACTAGAGGGGATTATGCTAAGTGAAATAAGTCAAGCAGAGAATGACAATTATCATATGGTTTCACTCATATGTGGTATATAAGGAATAGCACAGAGGATCGTAGCGGAAGGGAGGGAAAACAGAATGGGAAGAAATCAGAGAGGGAGACAAACCAGAAGAGACTCTGGATTCTGGGAAACAAACTGAGGGTTGTGGAGAGGACAGGGGTGGCGGGATGGGGTAACCGGGTGATGGGTATTAAGGAGGGCATGTATTGTGATGAGCGCTGGGTGTAATAAGCAAATAATGAATTGTTGAACACTACATCAAAAATTAATGATGTACTGTATGTTGGCTAATTAAACATAATAAAAAATTTATTGAAATTAAAAAATAATAATAGCTATCACTTGTAAATGCTTACTCTGTATCAGGCACTGTGTGAAGCATTTTGTAGACATTGTCTCATGTGATCTTTACATAAATTCTCTGTGGTATTATTATCCTCAGTTGATTGACAAGAAAACTTAGACTTGGACAGGTGAAGAAACTTGCCTAGAAAGTAACAGAGCCAAGATTCTAATCTACATCTTTTTCACAGTAAAAGAACATTCTTTTCACAACTAAATTAATCTAGTTTTCAATCATATGTTTAATGTATGAATGCTAGACTTTGAGGTGAATACTAATTCTTGGCTGTGCATCTCAGCATGTTAGGAACCTAGGAAAAGTCAGGACCACTACAAAAGACAACTGAGGACAAACCTACAAATTACTTTTCCCCTTTAGTAATAGTGACCACACTCTGTTTATTATAAGATGTGAGTTGCCATGGTAATTGAAAAAAGCTGAATTGGGAGAGAATGGTAAGTGCTATTATATTGTAGAGAGACATCTCATCTATGTAACTTTCCGAGAAAGCTTATTCCTGTAAGCAGGACTTGAAATGTGTTGCCTGCTCCCATAAGGCCATGAACACCATGACATAAATACATCTTTTATAATCCTACAGACCAGATCAGCCTCCATCTTCAATTCCAGAGAGTCCCACTAATGCCAGTAAAAAGAAGAAAACTAATTCATATTTTGTTTAGGCTAACCTTGTTTCTAAGTGAATCTCTTCAAGTAAATCTCAAGTTGACTCTCTCTCTCTTTCTATATATATATATATAGAGAGAGAAATATATATATATATATATAGAGAGAGAGAGAGGAGGTCATCTTTTCTCAAATGTGTACATCTCTGTCACAGCTAGTCTACCAGAAGCCTCTTGAGAATCTAGCTTAGTAGATTATACAATTATTAAAGGTTGACCTTTTCTGTGGAGTTTAATGAACTGAAAATTGCATTTTTAACCTTGGCTGATGTGTTATCAGATGTCAGTCATCATTTCTTCAATCTATCCCAACTAGACTATAAATTAAGTGGACCCCAAATCTAATTTATTAGGCCAGTAGAAGGGTGAAAATAGACCCTTCCTAAAGTCATCTTAAGGTGGCAGTGGCAATAAGAGTGACACCCGATTTGCAGACACAGTCCCACAATCAAGTGAGAGCTTAAAGTTGTTGTAACTTGAACATAGTGTAAGCAGACACTCAAAGTCTGGTAAAGACTACCACACGCCAGGCATGATGCCAACACTGTGAAATTATACCTGAAACAAGTCCACTGTTAAGCTTAAAATTTACTTTTTACAATGTACTATTATTCTATTTTACAATTTCCAACATAGCTCCCTTCATTGATTATTTCTATTTTAAACAGAATCTATTCACTGCATAGAATTTCATGTTCTAGAAAAAGTAAATATCCTTAATAATTTTATGTAACTACGCCCCCTTTGTTTCACCGACACCATTTTTCCTGTTTTCCTAATTACATACATTATTCAGGTTATAAAAGATTTTCTAGCGCATAAACGTCTGACCTCTGCATTTCCCACAGGCTTCGTAAGACATTGCAGGTGAGATATTTGTGTAGACTGAAGCTACCTGTCTGCAAGGCTGGAATGATAAATTCAACCAATGCTGCAAAATAGCTGGTCAGTTCTGAGAGAAGGAAAATAATTTAACAAATTGAACACATATTCCACTCCAGACATTATGCAAGGTGTTCCAATGACTCAAGAACAGACAGAAGCCAGCCTCTGACCTCAAAGAACTTAGAGTCCTGGGTTAGGAACAAAACGTGTGCAAATGACTCTAAGTGGTGCTCTTTGGTGCTAAGCCAAGAAAGTAAACTAACCCTTTTTTTCAAAAAGTCTATAAAACACATTTGCTTAAATAAAGTCATCATTTTTACTGGTTGATTTTAAAGGAAGGCAAGAAGTTTACATATATCTATATCTATCTATGTAAAAGAGATAGGTGAGAGATTCATTTTACATTTTGTCAAGATGTCATTCTTTTAAAAAGCACTTTTTTTTTTTTTTTAACTCTCTCTCCCTGCCCCACAGCACAATGTGGTGAGCCTGACAGGAAGGCCGGAAGGCAGTCCAGTGACAGCCAAGGTCCACACAAGGAAAGAGTCAGAGCAACGTGGCAGCCCACTAAGGTCAAGAGATTGTGAAAATTAGTAAATAAGCATGTATATGGAGGATAATGGGAAAAACATGGCTTTTCACTGACAGAGAAGGAAGGTACAAATATGAAAAGGGGGAAGCAGGAATGAACCCTACAGTGTTAGACTGGAATTGAAGGTTATTGGTGTACTCACAGTTTTTAATGTTTATCTAGAAAGAGAGAGAAATATATAGAGATATAAATATGTGTACATATATATATATATGATACCTATATCTATTATGTATGTTCATGTGTGTGTGTGTGTGTGTATACTTGTATAGATTTCCTTGCTCTGTCCACTAAGAGGGCCTAGGATCAACAACCTCTGAGCCACAATAAAGTGTACCAAGCATAGATTTGACTTTTCAATGCTACTTGCCCACTAAAACAAACAAACAGGACTTGGACACATGGCTAATTCCAGGCTGGGGCAAGGAAAGAAGACGCTCCTGTAGTCTTTTGGTGCACCAGCAGTGGGAAGCTGCTGCTGGCTAAGCCTGGAACAATTTGAGATCTAAAATAAATAATGATTGTAATGAATTATAACTCACGGAATAAAAGGTAAGTCTCTGAGTACATACCGATATAAATACATACATATACACAGACACACACACTTAAATACTATAGAATTCCAACTAGTAAATAGAGGAATTAGAAAATTGCCATTTGGCCACCATTAGAGTACTAATTATTTCTGGCAAGAAATATCAATTGATGCTAAAACTGGCAGATATTTAAATGTGGGATGAGTGTGTCTCCGCAAAATATCTATTATTACAAAAAGAAAGAAAGATAACTCTACAGTGGAGAAACGTGGAAGGCATCATCTTTACTAAGGGATCAAAAGTTTTGGGTTTTTTTTAAGATTTTATTTATTTATTTGAGAGAGAGAGAGCGTGAGAGAGAGATCATGAGCAGGGGAGAGGGGTAGAAGGAGAAGCAGACTCTCCACTGAGCACGGAGCCCAATGTGGGACTTGATCCCAGCACCCTGGGATCATGACCTGAGCCGAAGGCAGACACTTAACCAACTGAGCCACCCAGGCGCCCTAAGGGATCAAAAGTTAACACTACCAGCAATAAGACAAGCAGACAAGCAACTGCCACCACATAGGATAAAATGAGAACAAAGCATCACTTCTGTGAAATTCTGGCGCAAAATTCTGGGTATTATCATGAGGAGACATACAATAAACCCAAATTGGCTTATAAACTTCTAAATCTTCAAGGTCATGGGAAGTCAAAGAAAGACTGAAGAATTGCTCTAGGTTGAAGAGTTGAGCAACATGACAAGTAGGTATAAAGTATAGTTTTGATTGTATCCCATGGTTATAAGGGAAATTAAAATGGAGTCTCTGGGTAAAGGATGTACGTGAGCCATTTATACTACGTAAGTTTTCCGTAAATTGGAAATTGTTTCAAAATAAAAATTATGAAAAGAGACAACAAGTGAAAGCACTTGCTGTAAGGGCAGTATAAACAAAGTGAGGTGGGAATCAGAAGATAGAGAATCACATCTCCGTGTTCACAGAGGCCACATCTGTCTTCATTATTACTGCATCGTGAGGGCCCAACCTAGGCTTTCACACAAGACGTATTCAATCGTCATGTGTTCAATGGATTCATTAGTTAATCAAGCAGCAAAAAGGGGAGGTCTCAGGAAAACTGTAAAAGAGACCGATAAAAACAGGTGACATGCTAAGCATGGGAACAGCATGAAGAAGGTCATAAAGGCGACAAAATATGAAGCAGCAGGTGGCTGGAGCAGAAAGAATGTTCAGAAACGCAGGAGGGGCGATGGCTGGAAAGGCAGTACAACATGACAGATGACCTACGATGTCAGGGTGAGGTAAAAAATGAATCCCGGATTTAGAAGGGAACCGTAACCCTTTCTAAGCAAAGTTAATCTAACCTTTCTTCTTCTATCCTTCCTCTAACAGACATGCAAAGGCCCAGTGGTAGATCCAAAGAAGCAGCAAGTATGGTTAATCTACCAGTTAAATAACAAAATCCCTTGGTTTTTCAGCTACATTACCCAGAGGATTCTACAGGATTTTGCCCCACAGAACCCTATGTTAATAAGTGTTTCATGATGGAATAACTATAAGATTAAACTTAATTTATCAAATTTCTCTCCTAAGTGACTCCTCACTGAGATGCTCCAAAGGAAAAGAATAGGCAATGTGTCCAAGTCGGCCTCAGTACCCTTCCCTATACCACCCCCATCTACCAGAAGAGTCTAAAGGAACTGTAAAAACACACTCTAGGATACGCTATTTACATTGTTGAGCAGACAGAAAGAGGCTAATGCCCCAGTGTTTCTGAACAGCCAGCTCAAGCCCACAAGACATGTGGATTTTGAGTGAAACCAGAAATGAAGTGATTGAACCAAAATGATGGTAGAGGAACAGGGCCCTGTCCATCATAACTTGCCTACTTCTCTCTTTCTATGTAAACAGCCACACACAGAGATTAGAAGAATATAGAAGGTTAAGTCCTTCCAAGGGCTCTCATGAGCAGACCTCTTTGTGCTGCTTGTTCTAGCTCTGGCCTGGTTACTATGGATATCAGAAGAGTTAGAGAAAGAATGTGAGAAAGGAGTTATTCATGGTTGAGTAAGGGTAGTGCCTATGGGAGTTGGGGAGTAAAAGGGGAAAAAACAAAATGAGTAGAGAAAGACCAAGAGACCAGTTTGACGGAGGCTCAGAGTTCTGCAGACCTGTACCCCATCTAGCAACATTGACAGGAACACCTTCTTCCTTGAGTGTTCACATTCAAGGTCTGGTGACTCTCGCTGACAGAGATGCAAACATCCAGCCCAGAAGGGAGAATGACTGATGATTTCCGTGAAATTGAAATTCAGTGGCGTGTGAAGTATGCACAGCACCTCTTCAATGACTGTATTGGACAATCATCAAGTTGAAAGATACATAAGTACTATGTAAACTTTGCAAATATTCAAGGAACAAACAGCTCCTTCCTGCATAACTGTGGTTCTTCCTAATATGAGAGGAAGAAAGGAGGCTGAAAGACGTGGTAGCAGCAGAAAGCAAGACATAAATGAGGAAGAGAGCTGGGAGGCCCTTGAGATTTCCCATCCACACAGCAAAGAGGGAAGATGTGAAATGGAGAAGGAGGAAGGGAGCACGCAACATGTATGCAATATATTTTTTGAAGAGGCCTAAGTTGCCCCTCACGGATTCTCAAGCTTCAGTGTGCTCAGGAGTCCCCGGGGGCAGCAGTTTAAGAATGCATTTTCCATGCAAATCAAAACTGCAGTGAGACATCTCCTGTCAGAATGACTAAGATCAACAACACAAGAAACAACAGATGTTGGTGAGGATGGTGAGGATGGTGAGAAAAAGGAACCTTCTAGCAGTGTTGGTGGGAATGCAAACTGGTACAGTCATTCTAGAAAACAGTAAGGAGTTTCCTCAAAAAGTTGAAAATAGAACTTTCCTGTGATCCAGTAATTGCACTTTGAATATTTACCCAAAAAATACAAAAGCACTAATTTAAAGGGATACATACACCCCTATGTTTATTGCAGCATTGTTTACAGTAGACAAATTATGGAAGTAGCCCAAGTGCCCATTAGTTGATGAAAGGATAAAGAAGAGCCAATACACACACACACACACACACACACACACACACACTGGATTATTATTCATTCAGAATGAAATCTTGCCATTAGCAATGACATGGATGGAGCTGGAGAGTATAATGCTAAGCGAAATAAGTCAGTCAAAGAAAGACAAATATCATATGATTTCACTCATATGTGGAGTTTAAGAAACAAATAAGCGAAGGGGAAAAAAGAAAGAGACAAAACAAGAAACAGATTCTTAACTATAGAGAACTGAAGGTTACCAGAGGGAAGGTGGGAGGGAGGATGGGTGAAATAGGCAATGGGGATTAAGGCCCACACTTGTGATGAGCACGGGGTGTTGTACAGAAGTGTTGATCACTGTATTGTAGAACTGAAACTAATATAACGCTATGTTAACTAACTGGAATTAAAATGAAAACATAATTAATTAATTAATTAACAAAAAGAATGCATTTTCTGTTATGTTAACTAACTGGAATTAAAAAAAAAAAACACTTTTAATTAATTAATTAATTAATTAATTAACAAAAAGAATGCATTTTCTGTTATGTTAACTAACTGGAATTAAAAAAAAAAACACTTTTAATTAATTAATTAATTAATTAACAAAAAGAATGCATTTTCCAGTGTTCCACTCTCCCAAAGGTTACGGCTCATTAGGCTTAGGTGTAGTTCTCAGAAATCTAACTGATAAGAAGATCTTCAAGTGACTGCGATGCAGATGTCCGTTAACGACATTGTTAGGCACTCTGGTGATCCAGTAAAAGTCACTTGGCTTGAGGACTTCCTGAAACTCAAATGAGTCACCTTTGAGCCGAAACTGATGAGCAGACTCCTACTTCAGGTGACCAGAAGAGGAATAAGATATAATCTTGCACCCACGTATGGGTCCATGTCAAGGTCTTGCTTATCAATGGCATAAATGTAAGGGTGTGTCTGTAGCAGGGTAAAGGCCCGCTAGAGTGAGGAGAAGTTTGGGAAGAAAAAGGAAGGAATATAATATGGTTCAGGTCTTGATGATGTACCGTCAAGTCCATGTAAATTCATGCTAAATCCACCCTAACTGTAAAGAAATTGAGCCCATACGAACCTTACCATGAAGGCCTCTTTGTTAATGGGTCCGTTACAAGTGTCCCTCTGACAGCCATGCACTGGAGACAGTGAAGTACTGTGAGGAGAGCCCTTCATGGCAGTAGGTCAGCCCGCCTTCAACTTGGTTCGGAAACTTTCTTCTGTGTAACTCCGGACAAATCCAAACAACTCTGCCTTCTGTGGAATGAATGCCAGCCCCTTCTCAGGGTTGTTGAAATTATTAACTCTGTAACACCTGTGAGGTACTTAGCACAGGGTAGGACAACAATTAACCTTAAAGCAACAGAAAATTGGGACTGATATTCTCACTCTTTCAGGCTTTTGCTGAAAAAGTAAAATTAGTTCTCCAGGACCAAAGAAATTAAATGAAGACTGATCCTGAAACCAGGAATTGCCTCCTTAATGAACCCTCGATGTGCCCTCACTACTTCTTTTGAAGTTTTTCGCAATGGAGACTGGTTTGTGGCTCTATGCATTCCATTTCCACTCTTTATTAAGAATTTTAAAATGCAGGGGTGCCTGGGTGACTCAGTCAGTTAAGCATCCGACTCTTGATTCCAGCTCAGGTCATGATCTCAGGGTCGTGAGATCGAGCCCCAAGTCAGGATCCCTGCTCAGCACGGAGTCTGCTCGAGGTTCCTTCCTTCTCCCTCTCCCTCCTCCGTGCCCCTTCCACGCCCCCTCTCAAATACATAAATAGATAAAATCATTTTTTAAAAAAGGAGTTCTAAAATGTAGACATGATTTGGCTTAATTCCTAACACAATAAATGAAGAAATTAATGTCCACAGAGCTTGTGATTTCCCCTAAATCACACGGGTAATTTCAGTATAGCCCTCCCAATGCAGGGTCCTTCACACTGTTCACTTACACACTTTCCCCTATAGACGGGCCTCAACCTAAGTGCCTATTAACAATCACACAGAACTGGAAACCAGAACACTCCTCCCCCTTACTGCTGTGAATAAGCCATTTTACCTCCCGCACGTCAGTTTCAATGGGTATAAAATGGAGATAGCACTACCCCTCTCAGAGACAGTTGTACAAATCAAATGACAGTACAGATGTCTCAGTCGTCTATAGACTTCAACTCTATCGAAGTTTAAGGTCGTGTCTTTATCATTGCTACTGCTATCACAATTCTTAAAAAAAGTTCAAATTCTCATGGAGACGGGCTTTTAAAAGTTGACCTGGTGGGGCGCCTGGGTGGCTCAGTCGTTAAGCATCTGCCTTCGGCTCAGGGCGTGATCCCGGCGTTCTGGGATCGAGCCCCACATCAGGCTCCTCCGCTGTGAGCCTGCTTCTTCCTCTCCCCCTCCCCCTGCTTGTGTTCCCTCTCTCGCTGGCTGTCTCTCTCTCTCTCTGTCAAATAAATAAATAAATCTTTACAAAAAAAATTAAAGTTGACCAGGAGAAAACATTCATACTCAAAGCCATACTCAGTTGCAGTTTTTATACAACTCATTCATTCAAATGAATTTTGGAAGACTTGCTCACCACCACACACACACAAAAATCCATCAGTACATTTATCCATCTAAACAATTCTCTAATCCTGTGAACAAAGCAGGGACTTTGAATAAAGTCAGAGCCCAGTCAGGCTATTTTGCTCTGCTTGCTACACAGAAGACGTATCTTCCTGCTGTAAAGACAAGTGACTTCCCAAGCTCTGTGCCATCACTTGAGTGGAACACGTGGGTGGAAGCAAGGGCGACGGACCTGAGGGCAGGCGTGCTGGATGCTCTTCCAGGAGCAAGCTGCCCACAGCCTTGGCTGACCAGCGGAACCGAGTCGAGGCAGCAGCCAACTACAAATCACTTGCAGTCAACCCAGAAAGTGCTGGGTCTGAAGGAAGCTGGCAGCTGTGGTACTAGACGGGGACTAGAGCTGGCCGCCACTGCCGGCTCACTGCTGTTCACCAAAGCAGAAAGCAGGGAGCACTCAGAGGACTAGCGGAAGTGGAGCTGAATCCTCTGATGGCAAGGGCGTGACCTTTTCAAAGGACCCTCCTTTCTGCACTGTGGAGACGTAGAAACTAGAGCATGCATGGGGGAACCCACACAAAGTGCTTGATATTCTGTGGGAGAGGGGCACAGAGGCACTGTGAAACTAGACAGTATTCGTTGTTGTGGTGCCCAGGAACAAACTTGGTAGGCCTTTTTTTCCAACTGATATTTTTAATAATCCCTTTACCCACAAGCAACTCAGGGATGATATTAGATTTTCTGTGTTTCCAGGGGTTGCTAGGCAACGTTTCTAGGCAGCTGGAGATATTTCCATAGTAAGCAAGTCATGTTCTACCACAAAGGCCATGGTTTGAAAAATACATTTTTCATCTATCATCTATAAACCCAGTGTTTTAATACTAGGGGCCTTTTATCATTGCTAAAATGAGATTCAGCATTTGATAATAGTAACTACAGAGTGCTTTAGCATTTCTGCGCTGGGAACACATCAACACCAAAGCACGTGTCAGGTTTTATAGGTATCATAAGTCAAGCATGGTCAACAAAATAAATCAAAGAGAATTCAGCTAGTCAGATTTTTTTAAATAAATAGAAGTGTATTTTTAAAGAGCTTTTAGAGGTTGATGTTTTGGCTTCTGCTTTTAATTTCAAACTGAAGAGAACAGTTTGATTTTTCCTGATATTCTTTATTTTCTTTCCCTTTTCTATGGTTATTTCAAAAAAATGTAAAGTAACCTGTGATACCACGGAGTTTACCCGGGGTCTCCATTTTTTTTTAATTTTAAATATAAAATATGCCAGTGGTCTCTATATTTTTGCTAAATTCTAATTTTGATTCTCTTTAATTAGATGCTTATGAATATCCTCAATGTGTGGGATGCTTAAAAAAAATTTAAATGTTGACTGTGCCTGAAGGTTACATATATATATTCCATCCAGAAACCCTGAGCTACATTTCTGCTGTTTGTTACAGAAAATCAGTTTTAACTATAAACATGTTAATCAATAGTGGATGAAATTACTTCTCATTCTGGCCCACTGCCAGAACCAAAATTATTTCTTTAAAGCCAGGCAGCTATTCCTAATGCAGAGCCCTCTTCACCTCTGAAGGACATACGATGCCAAACTTCTAATGCCAAGGAGCTGAAAGAGTTACATTTCCTGGGCTCCAAGGACTTTTGCAGAATTGGCATTCACACAAGCATTCTTCCAGGGTTTTCTTAAGCACAAATTAACCCGTCTTTCACAAGTAAAAATACTGGTTGTTGATTCCTCAAGTGCTCGAAATACCAGTTAAATTTGCCATATGAAAACCAAACACTTTTGGGCTCATTTCCCTAACGCACCCCCATTTATGTAGTCTTAGAAGGTGCGTTGGTTACTTCCAAAATAACACATTTATGTCAGATTCTCTTTTGACTGGATTCCACATAAAACAAGAGAAAGAGGGAGAGGGGAAAGAAGGAAGGGAGGGAGGGAGGGAGGGAGGGAGGGAGGAAGATGGGGGGAGGGAGGAAATATAATAAAACAATATTTAACATTTATATGGTATCTATTTTTTATTTTTCTTGCAGCTACAGTTACCTCACAGAACTAAGAATCCTGAGGCTGAGTAATGTACCAACAAGTAGGCAAAGTGGCAAATTCTTACTCCAAGAATAAGTATCTTCTGTAATAGACAATTTGCAAAATCAAACAGATCAACAGAATTAAGGTAACTTTAATATTTGTATTCATACCCAATGTGATCGAGCTAACCACCAGAATTAGGAAAATAATTTTCTCTTCTGCTAAACAATAAGCTCTCAACCATTTATTCAACAAATCCTGAGACCCTACTGTATGCCAGGTACTCGGACAGTTTCTGGAGATAGAAGTGAAGGGCATGTTTTCCCTGCCTTCAAGGAGCTTACAGCCTGGAGGGAATACGAACAAGTAGCCAGACAACTATAGCGATATGGTAAGTGCTGGATAGAAGTAAATGCAGAGGCTGGGAGAACCCATCAGGGCTCAGGGGGAAGCCTTCTCCAAGCTAAGACCTAAAGGATCCACAAAGCTAGCCAAGATGACGGTGTGGGGGAAGAGGAGGAGGGAGAGCAGGAGTGTGTCAGACAGAGGGAGGCTTGAGTACCCAGGAGAACACTACACGATGGTTGGAGCTCTAAGATGTGTGTATGTGGTGAGACTGGGAAACCTTGCCCAGGTCAGCAATGCCAAGTGAATTATTGAAAGAACACTGCTACTGATCTATAGCTTAATATTTTAAGCTGGCGAGTGGCACCATCAGATTCACTGTCTGGAAGGTCACTGCATTAGTCTGCTAAGACTGCCATAACAAATACAACAGACTAGGTGACTTACATAACAGAAAGGTATTTTCTTACAGTTCTATAAGGTAGAAGTCCAAGAACAAGGTGGCAGCAGGATTGACTTCTTCCGAGGCCTCTCTGCTTGACTTACAGATGTCTGCCTTCTCCCCGTGTCTTCACGTGGACTTCCCTCTGTGCTTGTCTGTGTCTTAATCTGTTCTTCGTGTAAGGATGCCAGTCAGGTTGGATTAGGGCCCACCCTCACGACCTCATTTTAACTGAATTACCTCTTTAAAAACTGTTTCCATACAGTCACATTCTGGGGTACTATGGGTTAGGATTTCAACACAAGAATTTAGAGGGGCACACAATTTATCCCATAACTGTCACTTGACTGTAAAAGTAGAGAGGGCCCTGGAGAAGATAAGATTGGAGAAAGGAGAGGTGACAGTAGATATTTCCAGGGGGGAGGAGTTAACAGCAAGCACCCAAGTTCCTCCTCCAAGGCAAAAGGAAGGTAAGGACTGAAAGTGTCCTTCATAATTAGGGGCAAGGAAGTCATGATGACCTTGGTAGGACCAAGGATCAATCACAGGTGCAGGAAACCCCTCAGGAAGTTTACCTGTGAAGGCAGGAGAGAGCTAAAGGACGAGAGTCAAAAGAGGACACATTTTGTCAACAATTATTCGATTCCCAGTGTGCACAAAGGGCTGAAGAAGTACGTTAGATGAAACGTTGCCATTGGCAAGACCAACATTTTGAGCTAATAGAGAAATTACAATTATTTTTTTAAGAAATAATTTCTATATATATAGTCAGAGACTAGAATACAGCAGAGTAAGGTGGTATCTCACCATGATTTTGATTTGTGTTTCCCTGATGATGAGTGATATTGAACATCTTTTCATGAGTCTATTAGTCATCTGGATATCTTCTTTGGAAAAATGTCTACTCATGTCTTCTTCCCATTTCTTAACTGAATTATTTGTTTTTTGGGTGTTTGCCATAATCTCTTCTCAAACGGTATACTAAGACATGAGAAGAAATGTAGTAAGGGGAGGTATTTTGTTTAACTTGGGGGAAAAAAAACAAGAAGAAAGCTATCTTCCCTGCTAATAACAAAAGAAAAAAGGTGTTTCTAGATTCTCTCAGCACTTATCAGTGGCATTACAGTGTACAGATCTCAGTTAAATCCTTTATTGGATCAAAGACCCTCGGAGTTTCATGTTGTATGTGCATCTTGTCTGCCAATCTGATCAACTATAAACTTCTCAAGGGTAGATATGTATTCTACACCTCTGTTGTTCCCACAAAATTCAGCTCAGTGGTTTCACTGTAGAAGTCTAACACTTAATAAATATTTGCTTGTTGAATTACTGAATGTTAAATAAAATATTGAAACAGAGAACAAGCCAGGGCTAAGGTACAGGGACTTTTCTGAAAAACATATTTCCTTTCTGAGACAGTTTCCACTCCTCGCTTAAGTACTCTGGGACTTTGGTGATATTGCATACCATTTCCTAGTACTGTTTTCCTGGCCTTGGAAGGAAAGGGTGGTTCTCTTCTCCCACGCCTTTCCTTGGCAATGGTAAAGGAGGCTATTTCTATCACGTTTGAAAACAGAACAGAAACACTTTCCTTCCAGCTGCTTATTAGACATATTCAATCAAGATCACGAATGAGATGCAGTTAACCCATACTAATAGCAGTCAAGGATCATGTATAAATATAACAGTAACCTGTAACTGCTTAATTCCCAAATCACTTCCTTAAACAGATATTAGAAGGAAGCTGCTGTAACCCTTCATGCACCAAACTGGATTGGTTCTACTTTAACAAATCCCTAACTCAACTTAATAGCATTTCTTCAATCGACTGTTGGGTTCCTGTTTTCATGTATGGTAAGGTTCATCAGTCTAATGATAATTTGGGTGATCATACTGGTATGACATAAAAGCATTCTTTTAAGTAAAAGTTCTCATGTATGAGAAAAATCTTCTGTCTCTAGACAACTGCAAGATTAATCAATAGTTAATTTCAATGCCACTTCCTTTCCACTCAGAGTTTCAGCCACCCAAACTGCCATTTGGGAGGAAGTATTGAGTAGTGGTTACATGGACAGTCCATTGCAGTTACACCACTTGGGGTCAAACCCCGGCTTTACTATTTGTATAATGTTGGGACAGTTATCCTCTTTGCCTCAATTTTTCAACTCTAAAAAGATGCTAAAAATTAAAAATAATAACATAAATATGAAACATTGAAAATGCAAAGGTGGGTAACTTTCTAACCAGAGAGCCATTTAATATTTTGAGGCAAAATTCACTATTTTAGCCATTTTAGTCGTACAATTTGTAGCTTTTAGTATATTCATGATATTGTGCAACCATCACCCTATCTAATTTTCATCACCTCAAAAAGAAACCCCATATCCATTAAGAAGTCAGGAAGTCCCTCTCTAAACTTCCCCACCCCAGCCCCTGGCAACCACTAATCTGCTTTCTGTTCCTATGGATTTGCCAATTCTGGACATTTCATACAAATGGAATAACATGATAAAGAGCCCATGAAATTTGTTAAACAAAACAGTTACCATATATCTAAAGTTTTAAAGATAACTAACCAAAGAACCAGAAACAATTAGAAGAGGTTGCCCCTGAGGAGAAAGAGTGGAACGTGGCGTAGAGAGAAATAGCACACAAAGCTGCTTTTCACTTTAAGTTCTTTACTGTTCAACATATGTATTGATAATTTTAATTGAATTTAATTAATTGATAATTTGATAGTTGATAATTTTTCCTTTCAACAAGGAATTTTTAAAACTTAGTATTTATCTCATCAGGTTATTTGAAGATTAAGTAAAGTAATACTTGGGAAATATGTGGCCCATGGTCTGGGATACAGAGGTATATGATACATGTAAGCTACCATTATTATTACTAATAATTATTAACCAGATGTATTAATATGTTTATGTTAATTGTATGTTTGTGTCCCCTCCAAATTCTTATATTTAAATCCTAACCCCCAATGGGAAGGTATTAGGAGGTGGGGCCTTTGAGAGGTAATTAATTCTTGAGGACAGAATCTTCATGATGGGATTAGGGTCCTTACAAGAAGAAACATGAGAGTGCTTGCTTGCTCTCTATTCTCCACCCCATGAGGGCATGAGAAGAAGATGGCCATCTGCAAACCACAAAGCCGAACCTCACCAGACACGGGATCTGCCAGCACTTAGATCTTGGACTTCCCAGCCTCCAGAACTATGAGAAATAAATTTCTGTTCTTTTAGCCACCCAGTCTTCTGTTACAGTAGCCAGAACCAACTATTACATCAGGTGACCAGTGTTATACAGCAATGGAATCAGAGCCGTGTTTTGAGTACTTTTGAGTACTAGAGTACTTTGATTGAGATGAACAGTGAAGTTCCATGTATTTTATGGATACACCACTAATATAATATCAAAATAGTTAATTAAATATAACTCTCAAACTTCCTCCATTTTTTATATGATTGGATAAATTTTGGTTGAGAAGAAAAAAAAAAAGGCTTTTAAATAAAACCAAAAGCTGTCACTGAATTTCCACCAGCCCACAAGCAACAGCATGGGAGTCATCCCCCCAGCGGCTAACTCGTGGCCACCCACAACTATTACCAGCACCGCCTGGGCTCCGCTTCCAGTAACAGCTCCTGTGAAGTGTGGAGTATGCTGGAGAAGTCATCCCTCACCACCCGGGTCTCCCCAAGGCCAACCTGGGTCACTGGTGTGCAAGCTGCTTCTTTGGGAAGTCTACTCGCCCGTTCGTGGCTACAGTGTTGGAGTCCCCAGAATGCTGAGAATCTTCCCAGGCCTCCAGAGGCACAATCATCGTGACTTGGCTCTGGAAGCCATGAGTCAGAAGCCTGGTGGCCAGCCTGCCAAAGCCACCACCAGGCTGCCATCCTGGGTGGCCACCACCAGGCTTCAGGAAGCACTAAGCTCATCAGAGCCCCCCCCTTCCCCCTTCCCCCTTCCCCCTTCCCTTCCCTTCCCGTAGACTAGGCAGGCGGCAGCAAGCAGAAGCAATTGGGTTTTTTAATCTCAAAACAGCAAAACACCATAAAGGAAGTTGAGAGAATCCCACTCTTTACTATTCAAGGCACACACAAGACTTCCTCACCCCCTGGAACCATGTGCCTTGCACCAAGTGGAAAATAAACTGAATTCTGCTATTTAAGTGTTATGCTATCTGTTGAGTCACTGTCAGACAAACTGGAGGAAAAAGCACTTTGGAGTACCAACAAGACATGGCAGGAGTATAATATTAAGCTACCGGCCAAACCAAGGTCATAAACAACAATGTCTCTTATTGTAAAAGAGAAATGTGGACCTTCCAGGGATGTCAACACATCAACACACTTGATTTTTAAACATGTTTTATCAATGCCACCTATTAGCTGCCAAATATCAAAGTGACTGGTGAGGGGCATCACGCTGAGATAAGGCTAATGCTAGCCCTAAAGTACTAATCACAACCCAGATGAATGCTATGTGAATGCTAGGTGAGTTAAAGACGTGCATAACTAAAGTGGACCTTGGCAGTGCACCTGGGTGGCTCAGTCCATTAAGCGTCTGACTCTTAATTTTGGCTCAGGTCATGCTCTCAGGCTCGTGAGATCGAGTCCTGAGTCCGTCTCCATGCTGAGTGTGGAGCCTGCTTAAGATTCTCTCTCTCCCTCTGCCCCTCCCTGCCCTGGTCACGGCTCACGCACTTTCTCTCCCCCCCCTTTCCCTCTCTCTTTGTCTCTCCCTCTCTTAAATAAATAAATAAAATAAAAATAAAATGGACCTTGGCAGCCAACCCCCCCAGTTCTTAAGTCCCTTCTACACCAAAACTGCCAAGTCTCCTGTCTGGGAAGCTAAAGAAGCTGCTGAGCCATATGCTACAAGCAACTGGAATAATAAAAAGCAAGGAAAACAAAGGAAAACTGTCAGGGTTTGCTGATACTCTTAGGTCCCTTCTAAGAGACATGGAGCTCTAGGTGCTTCCGAGCGAAGACTTGAAGCCTTCTGTAACCTGAGAGACCAAATCAGGAACAGCAGTGAGCACTTTTGAGAGCACGCCCTAGGTTTAAACTCCAGCTCTGCCCCTTAACTTAGTTGGGTGGCCTAAAGTCTCTACACTCTAGTTTCTTCACCTATTAGATAAGGCTATTAAGAGTGCGACGTCATGCTGTTGTGAGGATTGATTACAATACTAATACTCCTTGTAAAGCACTTTGCCCTATGCCCATCGAATAGTGTTCATTAAACGTGACTGTCATTACATTTGGTAGCAGAAATAACTCTGAGCAAAGCCACATATATGTGAGGAAAGGATTCCTGTAATACGAACTTGACTCTTCCTGTCACAACTGCAGAACAATTTCACTCTGTCAAATAGTTTCACTTCAGTACAACTGAAACCACTGAGATAAAGAAATCTGAAAGTAATATCATTTCCTCCTACTGAGCTCACAAGTGTTCCGGCTCCCAGGTGAGGTGAGATGGGAATCTCTCCCTCTCCTTCCCAGGATTCCCAAAGATCTGTATAGACATGGCAGTTCTAGGGAAGAAAACACAAAATACTCATCTCCTTACCTGGGGGGGAATATCCACATAGGAGGCCAACCAATAAGGCAGATGCATGACTTGGGAAATATAAAATCATCCCTAGTATTTTTGTTTATAGGTTGTTTTCATTTGGAAATACTGGTTTCAGTTGCCCTAGTAAAACGCATTTCCTTTTAGCATACTTTTCCTCCATTCCAAATCTGTTGCTGGTCATGAATCTCCACAATCCCATAAAACTCAAATCTGGGAAGAATCTTAGATAATTTCTAGTTTGGCTTGTTTATATTACAGATGATGAAACTGATGCATGAAGAGATTAAATGGTTAAATTAACGGCTAAACCATTAAATTAATGGTTGCCCATTACATTTATTAGGAATGGAGGAAATTAAAGCACAAGAAGATTGATTTTAGCCAAGGTACAAAAGGACAAGATGCTTTGCTAGTTATTAATATACAGAATTACTGATTCATTTATTGCTCTAACTACAGAATAAAACTCTATTCCTAACTACCAAGATCAAGCAGTTTAGTAATAAATAAACTATGCCAAAATGGTTATGGTCACTTTGTTTACCCTCAACCACCATAGGACGCCAGGTAATACCAGCATGCTAATTAATCCTGTCCATCTGGCTAGTGTAGTCTTTATAATTTATCATCTAAAGCCTTTGGGCACAAAGACCTATTAACATGCTAATATACCTTCTTACTATTCTAGCTGCTTTTCAATTAGCAATTATCTATAGAGTGAGCCAATGAGAGGTAACTTTTCCAAGTGATTAGCACCTTGGAAATCATAGTCAGGCTGGTTGCTGATTAACATTCTTCGTTTTGGCAGTTAGCATTTCTCATTCCAGCAAATTACTCTAGTGGGTTCAGTTGGTGGCTTGGGGCCATGGAAACCCAAACCTGTTCAATGGCCAATGACTATTTTGACAAAATATAATTATGACATATGGATATGAGAAATTGATTCACTTGACAAAACGTTATATCAAAATATTTCTTTCAGTTCTAAAAGACAGTATGGAAACAAGTGCAGAAACGTGAATAAAAATGAATATCAAATGATATTATTGAACTACTGTTGATCATCTTAGGTGTGACAATGACATTATGGTATCTAAGAAGGATGCTGAAGTATTTAGGGGTGAAGCATCATGCTGTCTGCACCTTGTATCCATACACTTCAGCAATAGATGATAGATGATAGAGAGATGATAGATAGATGATAGATGATAGAGAGATGATAGATGATAGATAGATTAGATAGATAGATAGATAGATAGATAGATAGATAGATAGATAGACAGACAGCGATTTTGGCAAAATGTTTTAAAAAATTGTTTCAAATAGATCTATTACCTTACCATCATGAGGGAGATTGGTACTACAAATGTTTATTTCCAGAAAACTATCTATATGCTTATAACACCATATTAATAACCAGCATTTGAATTGTGTCACTCCTACTTGTCTACCTTTTTCTCTTTCTCCCTAAATTGTTAAGAATTGCAGTATAAAATGAACAAGCTAACAAACATTGTGAAAATATTTTAATGCCCTCTCTATCTTGGTACAGCTATCTGTTGGACTTTAGAGATATTTGAAGTTACTATTGAAGCAGTATTCCCACAATGAATGTGCACACATTCTGAAAATGCAGTTCCAATCTTCAGCTGCCTTAAAAATGCCCACTGGTATAGATAAGAATGCTTTTGAGCCATCTACAAGTAGCCAACTTTGCCACTTATATTACCTCATGATTTTACTTCAGAATCACCTTCACCTTTATGTGGTGTTAGTCACTCAAGGTCACACAACAACATGCTTTAAAATATTGCTTCATATAGATATAAACATAGGTAACTTTATACTCTCTTTTAAAATTCATTTTAAAACCAACACAATTAACTGCTTTGAAAATGGTGGTCAAACCATTTAATAGTGGCAGTGAATTTATCTGCCATAAAAATTTAAAATGTGAGGGGAATCTGGGTGGCTCAGTGGGTTAAGCATCTGCCTTTGGCTCAGGTCATGATCCTGGGTGTCCTTCGATGGAGCCCTACCATGGGCTCCCTGGTCAGCGGGGAGTCTGCTTCTCCCTCTCCCTCTGCTCCTCCTCCCTCCTCATGCATGCACACTCTCTCTCTCAAATGAATAAATAAAATCTTTTTAAAGAATTAAATATGTGGACCATTAGACAAGTATGTAAATTAATCAGACCCCACAATTCCAAAAGAGCCATAAGGAATTACTATCAAATCTGTTAAGCGATTGTCTAAATTTTTTTGGTGCTATTAAAGATGTAATCCTAAACCAAAAGCAAGCATTGAATAATGATTACAGTAGTAAACATTCAGTAAAACATCAGAACACCATAGCTGACATTTCCATACGTGTATAAATCCCCCTAATAACTTGCTGTTGATAAGACAAGTATGAAGCCATATCAGTGCAATACAATGTTGTAGCTGTTCTGGAAACAGCCCATTTTCATTTAACAGCAAATTAAGCAGGCTTTTCAGAGAACTAAATGCCAATAAATAAAATGTAAAATGTCACATTATATATTCATTCCCATATTTGATGACACTGACTTTTTTCTTTTTTTTTTTTTTTTTTTTTGTGGAGGAAAACGAATTACAAGTATGTAGCGAAAGACTGAGAAATACTTTGTTCTATATTAAAGTATTAGATTTAACAATAATGCAAAGCATTCTGTAAATGCCTCCATAAAGTCAGAAATTTCATGTTTCATCAAGGATAAACTCCAAAACCTTCAGGACAGCAAGATGTTGGTGCACGCAATGCTGAAAACATAATACAGGCATACCCTTCTTCTATTGTATTTTTTTTTCATTGTGAAGTTTTTTACAATCTGGTTTGTAAGAACCGTGTATGGAGCAGGTCTATCAGTGCCATTTTCCAACAGCATTTGCCCACTTCGTGCCTCTCTGTCACGTTTTGGTAATTCTCAGAATATTTCATATTTTTTCATTATTATGTTTGTTATGGTGATCTGCGTTCAGTGATCTTCAATATTATTATTATTATTGTCTTGGGGCACCATGAAGTGCACCCATATGTAATGGCAAACTTAGATCAATAAATGTTGTGGGTTTTAACTGCTCCATCAACCAGTCATCTCCCCATCTCTCTCCCTCTCCTCAGGCCTCCCTAACCCCTGATACACAACAATATTGAAATTAGGCCAATGAATAACCCTACAATGGCCACTAAACTTCTTGAGATGGAATCTACTCCTGATGAAGATGCTGTGAAGACTGTGGAAATGACAACAAAGGATTGAGAATATTCCATACATGTAGTTGATAAAGCAGCGGCAGGGTTTCAGAGGATTAACCCCAGTGTTTTGTTTTGTTTTGTTTTGTTTTGTTTATTAAGGTTTACTTATTTATTTTAGAGAGGGTGTGCGAGCACACAAGCAAGGGGAGGGGCAGAAGGAGGGGGAGAGAATCTCAAACAGGCTCTGACTTCCCGCTGATCATGGAGCCTCAGCTGGGGCTTGATCTCACCACCCTGAGACCACGACCCGAGCCAAAATCAAGAGCTGGCCGCTTAACCAACTGAGCCACCCAGGTGCCCCAATTCCAGCTTTGAAAGAAGTTTTACTATGGGTATAATGCTATCCAACAGCATCACATGCTCGAAGAAATCATTTGCGAAAGGAAGAGTCAAGCAATGCAGCAAACTTCACTGTTGTCTTATTTTAAGAAATCGCCACAGCAGCCCTAATCTTCAGCAACAACCACCCTGATCAGTCAGCCGCCATTAACACTGACGCAACATCCTCCACCAGCAAAAAGATTACCACTAACTGGAAGCTCAGATGACATTCAGCATTTTTTGTCAATAAAGCATTTCTTAATTAAGGTATGTGCATTATTTTTTTATATAATGCTATTATACACATAATAGATTACAGTATAATATAAACATAACTTTATATGCACTAGGAAACTAAAAAATTCATTTGACTAACTTTATTGCAATATTCACTTTATTGCAGTAGTCTGAAATTGAACCCACAATATCTCTGAGGTAGGCCCGGACACACACACATACATACAAACACTTGCCATTTGAACCTGATTCACGTGTTCCTTTCATTTTACATAGAAACGACACCCTCAAACCCTCTCCCTCACAAAGTAGACTCTGGTTGATAGGCAAAGCAAACCCTGGAATTCCAACAATATTATGTCAACACGTTAACATAGTAAATATTTTTTTAAAAAGAAAAAAAAATTATTTTATTAGGTCAGGCATGGTTTGGCTATGAAGGTCCTAACCCAAACCATGCCTGACCTAATAAAATAATCATTGAATCAAATAAGAAAGATGTGATAAATGTTTTTTTTTTCTCTGACACTCCTGCAAATCTGTATTTCTGAGAGAATTCTGACTCTACACAGAACTTTACATTTATGACTTCTTTTAGTGTAGGAAATGAGCTAGAAAAGAACAAGGATAACCACATGGAGAGAGATATGTGAAAAAACTGGAAACAGAGAACTACAAAATTGGTGAGGTCATAAGAATTTGGACTTAGTAATTTTTGGCATGTAATCTCTCCCTTCCCCCTGCTTCTTTTGCCACAGAATGATATTCTGACAAAATAATTGATTGCAAAAATCCAAGATCCATTTTCTTGGATAGCATCTTTATCTCCTGGATTCCCTAAATGTTTTTTGGGATTTTTGGGGGGGGAGGACTGCCTCTCCTTGCAAAAGTCTTCTTTAAAACAAAAGTAACCTTCTGAGTTCGTGATGAGATCTCTCAGTGTTAAATGCTAATTTATTAGATGGCTTTAAAATGCAATACCATCAACCCTACCAATAATGAATCCCTATGGTTTCCGATTTCATGAGGAACCTGACATATCATTGGAAAAAATGAAGAAACATAATCAAATGTCATTGTTAATGATATTCAATTATTCCACCTGTGACCTGAGCTATTATAACTATCGCCTTATAATTGCAACCCATCCATTGGGAAAGCCAGCTTCAAACATTATCATAACTTAAAGGTCACTTGGAAAGTATGCAATTATATCAAAATTTTGTGATAGTTATGAAAATGAATTCATTTTTTTATGCCTGGTCCCAGATGATATTTGTCCTTTAAAGAATAAATCATAGAATATGAGTTAAAGTTATTGTATTTACTGTGTGTTTCTATCCCTCAGACATTTTTTAGAAGAAAATCAAGAACAAATTTTCCTTACATAAGTTTTCCCCAGGAATCTTTTTTCTTCTCAAAACACCAGTTGCTATCAGTGACTCTCTTTATCATGGGACCCACTATATTTTTGTGGAGAGGAAGTCAGTTTCCTTCCCCTCTTCTGACTCCGCCTCTTTCCCACTCTGTCCTCTTGGACTTAGTGGTGCTGTGGTCTCTCCTGTTTGCCTCCAATAAAAGGGAANGAGAGAGCAGTGAGTCAGAAAGCAGTGCCCTCTTCTTTATTAGTCCAAACAAACAAACAAAAACAAACAAACAAAAAATAGTTCCTGGTCTTTCTTTATTAGCCTAAATCCAAGCTGGAAATATAAAAAAAGAAAAAAGAAAAAAAGAAAGAAACAAAACTTCAAAAAAAACTCCACCATTCAACTTGACTTAGCTCTTCATAATAATTGTCATTTCTTAAGTTTTCTATGTGCCACACACTGTATTAGGTGCTTTACACACATCTATCTCATCGAGGTCATCTGCTTCTTTCCTTCTCTTGATTTGATATTCACATGCAAAAATGTTCACTGAAAGTCGGCTTATGTTGAGAATTGATGAGAAAGACAAATTTTAGGCTACCCGTATCCAAACTACTTTGCCAGCAATTATTGTATGACTCTAAGTGACTGGTACTTATACGCTAGGGTAAGAATTCTTAAGCAGAAAAGGGTGGGAATCACAAGGTCAGGGCATGTCCAGGAGTCCCTGAGCCTGCTGAGTCCCAAACTAGGGCACAGAATAAGGGGAACACCTCTTGCCATGCTAATAAAGAGAAAGCTAGCCTCAAACCAACTGCCCATCAGTAACAGGCAGTGAATTACGGAGCCCAGATAGGAGGTTAGAACAAGCAAACTCAAGATGTGGAGAAGTGGGAACAGGCAGGAGCGCTCACTCACCCCGAGTACAGAACGTCAAGGCCTGCTGCAGCTTTGTACTGGGTTCTTCCAAACAATTTGACTGTTTACCCTAATGAATTAACTGACCTTCGCATCTGTTTCATTACATAGGTGATGAGAAAGTAACTGTTAGAATGAGATAGGAATTTTGGCACATCAGTTTCCAGAAACAAAGCACCGGTTCTTCTTCTTTTCTTAACCCTTTCTTTAAGAAAGAGTAAAAGTAACATATATCAACAAGAATAAATCTTAAAAACTTAATATTGAGGGGCACGTGGTCACGAGTCCAGCCTTTGATTCTGGCTCCCGTCATGATCTCAGGGTCATGAGACAGAGGTCAGGTGGCAGGCTCCATGCTCTGCTCCAAGTCGGCTTGAGATTTTCTGCCTCTACCCCTGCCCCCGCTCATGCATGCGCGCTCTCTCTCTCAAATAAATAAATAATCTTTTTTAAAAACATAATACTAATAAAAAAGGTAAGTCTGTAGGCCCTTTTTGAACATTCAAAACACAGGCAAAACAATTCTATATGTTGTTTATAAAGGCATATGTGTGTATGTAAAAATGTCAAAATACGCTGGAGTTACATCTTTTTTCCCTCCAACATTAACTTTCTTATAGATGATGTTTGTGTAATAAAACAATTATTCAAATCTAGCCAACTAACTGGGACTGGGGCCAAGCAAAAGCGTAATTAATCAGTCAAGCTGGTCGTCAGACATTATTTAGAGAAGAAACAATAAGCACTTTTGTATGTTTTCTTATAGATATACTCCATTATTATCTTATTCCTTTTCCAGCTTTATCATCTTGCTTTATCCCTATCTATGAATAATCATAGAATTACACTTATCACAGGAGTGGGGAAAAATCACCCCAGCTTTCAGAAAAAAAATGGTGGCCTTTTTTTTTTATTATTTTTTTTAATGATTTTTTATTATATTATGTTAGTCACCATACAGTACATCCCCGGTTTCCAATGTAAAGTTCGATGATTCATTAGTTGCGTATAACACCCAGTGCACCATGCAATACGTGTCCTCCTTACTACCCATCACCAGTCTATACCATTCCCCCACCCCCCTCCCCTCTGAAGCCCTCAGTTTGTTTCTCATAGTCCATAGTCTCTCATGTTTCATTCCCCCGAATGAATGGGGGCCTTTATTTTTTTTAACTCTCTTCTTACAGTTTAGCTACATCAGACAAATGGACATTATCCTGTTTCAGGTGATTCTAATTTTGCATTGAGTAGTGGCAGCTAGCATTGTGACATATATTAATTTTGACTCTTTTTCCCTATAATCTATAACAAAATTCTAACTTAAACCTAATTAAAAGTAGTATTGGAAAGCTGTTAAATCAAATTTCACCTGATCTTTACATAAAATACCTATAGAACATTCTTTCATAGATTGCTAGAAAGACATAAGAAAAGTGTTTGATACCCTTGGTAGCCCAAGGCTCTGTCTTAACACACAAAGAAAGCACTCTTTCTGGACTTCCTCAAAAGAGGCCTTCTTTGTCTTAATGTCTTGGTGTGAGGGTGAATTTCCAATTTCACTGAATAGGTTAATCAAAATATACAGATTGGTCTGAGCACGTAGACACAGCCTGAATCCAGCACCAATTCTGTGACGGAGAAGCTTCTACGTTTGTTAAACTGCTCTGCCACAACGTCCTCATCCTTCCGAGAGCAGCTCAGTGTCATCACGATCCATCAAAGAAAATACAGTGACTACATAAATGACGGCAGCCATTAAGGTGAACTAGTTCAGAGAACAATGCCTTGAGGAAAGAACCATTTGCATTATACACGACCTTACACTCAGTTCTCTCCCTGGACCACAAAGGGAAGATGGATATTCTTTGGTCAGATGAACAGTTTATGAGGTTTTGTACTATATAAAGAGACATCTTCAGGGCCTTGTGTATGTACACTGTAAAACCTTGAGATATTTTATGTTACAACATACATATTTAATGTGATAATAAAAAAGCTTATTTGTTTCAAAGTCTCTTTTACCCTTGCTTGTATAAGCAAACAGCTTGATGCTATTGGCTAAATTTTCACAACTTTCATTATTCATGGCTGCGGCGGGAACATGCCCAACTTCCACAGATATATAAATCAGATTTCAGCAGCAAATAACACAGTCAGGGTGAGTAATGTGATGTCCATATGGAAGCGCAGTGTCAGAGACTGAAGAAACTATGTGTTTTTAAGGCCTAGTGGGTTTTTTTAATTCCATATTGTTTCTACGGCAAGAGATTATTCTTTTTTTTTAATTCCCAAAATGATTAAACTACAAGCCAAAAACTATTTAGTACACTAAACACAACATAAAAAAGCATGGAAATCTTTTAATAAAAGACAGAAAGTCTTAAACTAGTAAGGAGAATTAATAAAAAGTTTAGAAATCAGATCTCCACGCGGAAATTCACTGGCATTTTCCTACACAACCAATGTAGGCTACTTAAAGACTTGTAAGCTTCTCTTCATGACATCTGTTACTGGCAGCAAAGTTATTAGTCAGCAGAAACTACTGCTGTACATAGCATTCTAGCATTAGTGTGAGGACGTTCTAAAGAAACAAGAGCTATTGATGAATCTTATTGGCTCCTAAAGACTGCAATGTAAATAGTGGGTTGAATGTCAAGCAGCACATTTATGACAACCAAATTACAACAAAGAAGTAAACTTACACATCAGTCTTTCTTTGTTTCATCCTAAAGATAGCCCAAAATGATGCCTAAAAACAAGTGCTCCTGAGTTATAATGTCGGATCGCTTAAGATATATTACAATATCAGAAAAGAGGAGTTTCAACAGTTTTTTATACTAACGGGGGGAAAAATGCTCCAGATATCATTAGGGAAACTAGGTTAATCAAAACATTTATGCACTTTGATCTTAGGCTATCTCCAGAGCCCAAAAGATATGAAGATTTGAATCAAGTTTGGTAATTACTAGTCTAATCTAGACAGCAATCAAAATTTATAATTCAAACCCTTAAACTAATTTTCATTACATTAATCATATAAAGATAGCAAATACAGTTCTGACTCATTTTACTATGGGAAACACAATTTTATTCTGTGTGCTCTTGATCTAGTCTTTTTATGTAAGTAATTCAAATAAATCAGATTCTTATTGATGTACTCTGCACACCTTCCAGAAAAAACCTTAGTTGATATCTAATTGCATGTCACAGTAGTGTTTACTGGTTGATCAAAGTCACATTTTTGTTGTTGTTCTGTTTTGTTCTTTTTAGGTCAGATGTTTTAAGTGAAGCTCAATTTTACCATTTATAGACAATCATTAAATGATGCTATCGGAGTAGAAGAACTTTCCGAATGAAAGAAAGAAACTTTATACTGATTTCTCATTTATTTATTATTACTTAAAGATTTTATTTATTCATTGGACAGAGAAAGACACAGCGAGAGAAGGAACACCAGCAGGGAGGGTGGGAGAGAGAGAAGCAGGCTTCCCACTGAGCAGGGAGCTCGATCCCAGGACCCTGAGATCATGACCTGAGCCAAAGGCAGATGCTTAATGACTGAGCCACCCAGGCGCCCCTGATTTCCCATTTATGATCAAATTTAAGTGGTCAGTGTCTTTTGTGGTCTCACATTGTGATCTTGCACACTGCAAGATGATGGAAATGGCTGTTTTGTTTTAAAAATATCCTTTATTGTAAGTTGAACATCACTTCATTCCCTGTATGAAGGATCTCTACTTAACCGCCTATTTTTAATTCACATTCTCCTCTGATAGCCAAAAGGCACTGTAGGAAGTAATTTCAGTAATTATTTCTTATATCTTCTTTTTTTGGTTGTAGTTGTTTTAGAAAGAAGCCAATGAGTAATTTTATTTTATAAAATGGAAAGATAACCAAGGAGGTGCAAGACCTATACTCTGAAAACTAGAAAATATTGATGAAACAAGTTGTAGACAACACAAGTGGAAAGATATCCCATGCACGTGGACTGTAAGAACAAATATTGTTAAAATGTCCAAACACCTAAAGCAATCTACAGATTTAATGCAATCCCTTTCAAGATACGAACAGCATTTTTCACAGAAATAGATAAAATAATCCTAAAATTTGTATGGAACCGCCAAAGACCCCAAATAGCCAAAGCAATCTCAAAAAAAAGAACAAAACTGGAAGTATCACAATCCCAGACCTCAAGATATACTACAAAGCTGTAGTAATCAAAATGGCATGATACCGACACAAAATCAGATACATAGATCAATAGAGCAGAAGAGAAAACCCAGAAAGAAACCCACCATGATATGACCAATTAATTTATGACAAATTTGGTAAGAATATGCAATGAGAAAAAGCAGTCTCTTCAACAAACGGTATTGGGAAAACTAGACGGTTACATGCAAAACAATGAAACTGAAACACTTTCTTACACCATACACAAAAATAAACTCAAATGGATGAAAGACCCAAATGAGACTTGAAACCATCAAAATCCTAGAAGAGAACACAGGCAGAAATGTCTCTGACATCAGCCGTAGCAACATTTTTCTAGATATGTCTCCTGAGGCAAGGGAAACAAAAGCAAAAATAAATTATTAGAACTGCATCAAAATAAAAAACTTCTGCAGAGCTTTTAGCACACTAAAAGACACCTACTGAATGGGAGAGGATATTTGCAAATGACATACCCCACAAAGGGTTAATATCCAAAATAAATAAATAATTTATACAACTCAATGCAAAAAAAAAAAAAAATCCAAATAATCCAATTAAAACATAAGCAGAAGACATGAATAGACACTTCTCCAAAGATGACATACAGATGGCCAACAGACACATGAAAAGATGCTCAACAACACTCATCATCATTTGATTTTGCAAATCAAAACCACAATGAGGTATCATCTCACATCTGACAGAATGGCTAAAATCAAAAACTCAAGAAACAAGGGTTGGTGAGGATGTGGGAAAAAAAGAACTCTCACACACTACTGGTGGGAATGCAAACTGGTGCAGCCTGTTTGTGGAAATACTGTGGAAGTGCCTCAAAAAATTAAAAATAGAGTTACCATATGATCCAGTAATCCCACTACTGGATATTTACCCAAAGAATATGAAAACACTAATTCAAAAAGATATGCACCCCTATTTACAATAGTCATATTGTGGAAGCAGTACAAGTGTCCATCAACAGATGAATGGATAAAGAAGATATGATATACATACAATGGAATACTACTCAGCCATAAAGAAGAATGAAATCTTGTCATTTGCAACAACATGGATGGAGCTAAAGGGTATAATACTAAGTGAAATAAGTCAGTCAGAGAGACAAATACCGTATGATTTCACTGATTTGCGGAGTTTTAGAAACAAAACAAATGAACAAAGAAAAAGAGAGACAAGCAGAAAAACAGACTCTTAACTATAGAAAACAAAGTGATGGTTACCAGAGGGGAGCTGGGTAGGGGGATGGGTGAAATAGGTGAAGGGGATTAAGAGTTCACCTATTATCATGATCACTGAGTACTGTACAGAATTGTTGAATCAGTATATTGTACACCCGAGACTCATATAACACTGTAAGTTTACTATACGGGAATTCTAATAATGGAAATGAATATTTAATTATGTTGTTCGCAGGAGAAGAGATGGAAGTATGAATTTTCAGACATTATATGGTAGCTTGTATAAAGGAGACACAGAGCTCCTCCATTCTCTAGAATTGTTTTCTCACAGTCATTAGTGAGCAAGCACTGTGGCCAAAACAAGTGAATCACAGATATTTTCCATGAACATCCTGGTACAGGGTGGTATTTCAGATGCTCTGTAAATGCCTCCTGAGAAAGTGATAATTGTCCTAAAAGACAAGGCAAAGATAATGGAAAATATATTCTCTATCTATGAATGTCTTTATTTTTAGAGATCCTGGTCTACCACACCCAGATGTATAATAAATACTTATTCAAGGCGTCACGACATGAAGATGGAGGCTGGGAATCATGCCCAATGAACTAAGGTGCTTTACTACTGCAGTTGGTTTTTAAAATGTGTATTTCAACACTGAAGACTTTAGAAAATATTCCATGCTGCTAGATGTTCTGCTAGATATTTGTTTACCTACTTCACAAGCAATTATTAAGTACACTTTCAATAGGAAGGGAAAGATCAGAATTTAATATGGAAAAGAATATGCATGCGAATTACCATCACAATGTGATAAGATTCCTTTATTAGCTATGGGAATATAGAAAAAGAAGTATTTAAATTTCAAATAAATTATTGCATTTGAGCTCTGTTTTTAAAACTATGTAAAAGTCCCCGAACACAAAGGGGGATGGCAAAGGAGGGGACAGAGGAAGACTGAGAGGAAGAAAAAACTTGTAGAAACAGATAGAAAAGAATAAGATACAATAGCAGCTTCCTGCGAGAAGATTGTTGTGGACTGGACCACGTCTTCACTGTATCCACAAATTTAGAAAGAAGAGAACAGAATGGATATACTTATCTAGTTTCTTTTTCTGAGATATTATGGAAACCACCCTTGAGAAAAAACAAGGGAAACTTGGAAAGTTAGAAATGATGCTAACGTTCTTTTGGAACTGAAGGCTTCAGAGCAATTCACTAAATGTAAAAGTGACCCAAAACCTCTAGTATGAGACACCCCTTTGCCAGAAAAAGAGATGAACTCCGTTTCATGGCATGTAACACTCTTTTAGGAGAATGAGCAGAGTCTGACTACTCTAAGAATGTTGAGTTCCCTCCCTTCCTTGTCATTACCTCAGATGACAGAGAAGTGGATAGGATGAAATTTCATCCCTTTCACTATACTTGGAGAGGAAAAAAGAAATAATTGCTTTCAAGATATTCTGGGAAGAGGATCAAGTCACTCATACTATATCTGAATAAATATACTATCTAGTCAGAGCACCAAGCATGAGAAAGTTTAAAAAAAATGGCATGGATACTATGCAAACTTATTACAGCAAGGAACATGCATGAAGAAGCTAAAGAAAGAAACCGAGATATAAGAAAAGCATAATTCAAAGAACAGAAGAAACAGTACAATTGTTTCACACCACAAAATAAAAATATCAGTTAAAAAAAAAAAAAAAGAACCCAAAGACAAGTTGATAAAACAGAATGAGAAGAGATAATTAAATTTGAAACAAGGAACAGGATAGACACTGCTGAAAATCATATTAGTTAACATAGAAAAAGGCATAAGATAATCACAGTGACTTTTTTCTTTTTTTGGAGAGAGAGTGGGGAAGGGGCAGAGGGAGAGGGAGAGAGAGAGAGAGAGAGAGAGAGAATCTTAAGCAGGGTCCATGTGCAGTGCATGAGCCAATGCGGGGCTCGATCTTACAACCCTGAGATCGTGACCTGAGCTAAAATCAAGAGTCAGGTGCTTGCCCGAGTGAGCCACACAGGCGCCCCATCACAGTGACTTCTAAGAGAAAGAAAAAAAAAAGATAAAACTATTAGGCAAAAGCTAATAAAAAAATGATCCAACGCAAGGATAATGTGTTGGAATTGAACTCAGCAAATGAAGCAGAAGATGCATCCAAAGGTATAATATAAGAAATTTCCTAGAAATGGAGAAACAACTGAGCCTGCAGATCAAAAAGAGCACCCTGTGTTCCAGGAAATTTTAAAACAAAGCCTTTAAAACAACTTAGTGAAGTTTTTGAACGTTAAGAGAAAAACCCATTGACCATCAAACAAAAGGGGAGTGGGAAAAAGATGTCAGGTTGCTGCTGGAACATAAAATGCCAGAATTTAAGGAAGCAGTGTGTATAAATTCAGTAATAAAGTGTAACACAAAAATATATGTTATAAAATAATATTTTATAAGTAAATATAAAAATATAACACAAATAATGCAGTAGCCATGAGCATGTATTTGAAAGTTTGCCGGACAGTGAAATTAGCCAATTAGGAGATGAAGAGATATAAAGATCTTCAGAATAAAGAAGCTGTAATAAAGAGACTGCTAGTGAGACTGAATCAACTTAAATATAAAACTAATACTAAACAACCACGGGGAAGGTAATCCTTATGTCTGTTCAATTCAAAAACAGCAAAATAAATGACAAAACTCAGGAGGGAGGGGAAGGAGTAGTAGAAACTACAGTATTAGTTGCTTCACCTTTCAAGGCAGGAAATTAAAGCATAAAGTTTTTTTAAATGACTCCAACATCCTAATGTTTTGAAAATTCTCTTTTTCCAGCCTTCAAGAGATAATTTAAGAAATAAAATCCCTATGTTAAAGAAATACTTGTCTGACTGTTAACAATTAATTTTACTCACTTGTTTTTCTACCTTTAAATTCAAACAAAATTAACTAAATACCATTATTTTTTAAATATCAATAATATGATTTCATTTTTATCAAAGTTCTACTTTTCTTTCTTCTATCTTTCTATCTATCTGCATGAAAGTTATCAAGAATGATTTTTACTATATGGGAATTTCTAGGAGATATGATCTAGGGTTTTATTAATGCATGTTTATCATTTTTACAAAAATTAAAACTAGTATGCCAAGATGTTAGCAATGACTAATCCTGGATATTGAGAATATAGATTTATTCAGTCATTGATTTTAAGATTTTTATTGGGAGCATTTGGAAGACAGCAGGGGAGAAGGAGGACCCTAGACTTCTTTCGTCCCATGAACACAACTAGAAAACTATCAAGTCATCCTAAATACACCAGAAATAGACCTGAAGACAAACTCCACAACTAAAGGGAGAGAAGAGGCCACATCAAGGAAGGTGTGTGGAGACATGGTTTAGGAGAGAAACAGATCATGGGTGCTGCAGAGGAGAAGGAGCTGTGGTCCCAAGAAAGGGTAAGAGAGAAGAGCACACCGGAGAACACACAAAGAGAATATTTTCCCAAAGTTATTGGTTTGGAACTTGAGAGGGGCTGAATTTGGTGCATTCTTGCAACCAGCGTGGCTTAAAGTCTGGAGTTTTTAAAGGTCAGCCAGCTTTCTGGGATAGAGCCCAAAGGACACTATGCTACTCCTGGAGAGAAGGTAGGCAAACAACCCAGGGGGCAGACAATGTGGAAACAGCAATTTAAAGAATGCCTGGGAACTGGGGATGTACTGTACGGTGACTAATATAACAAAATAAAAATTATTTAAAAAAAATAAAGAAAGAAAGAATGCCTGGGGCACACAGAACAGAGATTATTCACTCTTCTCAAAGTGTATCCCTGAGAGGCAGCATTTACAGGGAGGCCTCTCCAGGAACAAAGGAGCTGGCTGGCACCATGTCACTCCCCCACCCCTCAGCATAAACACAGAGCCACCTACAGGAAACAGCACAGCACAGACACTGGCTGCCTAACTTGCTTACACCGAGCCCCACTGGTGCACTGCGGTACTACCCTTCTCGGTAAAGCTTGCCTCAGTCCCAGCATGGCAGGCCCCTCCCCAGAAGACCACCACAAACCCCTGCCCACACCACGTCTCCCAGTCAGACAGTTCTGCAGGGCCTCAGTTCTGGTGGAGCTGGTGCGACGTCTCACTTCACAAACAGACCAGAGCACACATAGTGAAAACTCACCACCGTCAGGCCAGGGACCAAACACTGCCCATAGCAGAGGACTGGCCTTAGGATAGAGCAGCCAGAACACAACACCAGGGCCCATGCAGTACACACCAGAGACACTCCCTTAAGTGCCAGGCCTAGGCACTGCAGGACCTCTGCTTCATAAGGTCAGTACATTCAGGAGCAGGAGACATAACTGACTTCTCTGGCACAAAGAAGAAGGCAGAGACTTAGACAAAATACCAAGATGGAGAAATTTACCCCAAATGAAAGAAGGTATGACCATGGCCAGAGATCCAATCAAAACAGATATAAATGATATGCCTGATGGAGAATTTAAAGCAATAATCACAGAACATGCACTGGGCTTGAGAAAAGAAGAAAACATTAGTGAGACCCTTACCATAAAGATAAAAGAGTTAAGGGGTGCCTGGATGGCTCAGTTGGTTAAGCACCTGACTTTGGCTCAGGTCATGATCTCAAAGTCCTGGGATCAAGCTCTGCATTGGGCTCTGCACTCAGCAGTGAGTCTGCTTCTCCCTCTCCCTTTGCCCCTCCCCCCTGTAGTTCTCTCTCTCAAATAAATAAAATCTTTCTTTAAAAAAGAGTTAAAAAAGAATCAATCAGAGATGAAGAATGCAATAAACACACTGGAAACAGACTTGATGCAATGAACTGCAGGCTGGAAGAAGCAGAGAAATAGACCTAGAAGACAAAATAGCGGAAATTAATAAAGCTGAACGAAAGAGAGAAAGAAGAATTCTGCAACATGAGAATAGACCTAGGGAATTCAGTGACCCCATCAAATGTAATAACATTTGTCTTATAGGAGTCCCAGAAGGAAAAGAGAGAGAAAGAGAGCAAAAAATGTATTTCAAAAAAGAATAGCTAAAAATTTCCCTAATCTGGGGAAGGAGATAGACATTCAGATCCAGGAGGCACAGAGAACTCCCATCAAAATCAACAAAAGTCGGCCAAGACATATTGTAATGAAACTTGCAAAATATAATGATAAAAAAAAATCTTAAAAAGAGCAAGACAAAGGAAGTCTTAACTTACAAGGGAAAACCCATAAGGCTTGCTGGATATTTCTCAATAGAAACTTGGAAAAACAGAAGGGAGTGGCATGATATATTCAAAGTGCTGAATAAGAAAACACTGCACCCAGGAATACTCAATCCAGGAAGGCTATCATTCAGAATAGGAGTGATAGTGTTTCCCAGACTAACAAAAGCTAAAGTAGTTTGTGACACTAAATCAGCCCTACAAGAAATATTAAAGAGTGCAAAGGAGACACCAAAAGTGACAAAGACAATAAAGGATCAGAAAAAAACCTCCAGAAACAATGATAAAAAAAGTAATAACATGGCAATAATACATATATATCAATAATTACTTTGAGGGGCGCCTGGGTGGCGCAGCGGTTAAGCATCTGCTTTCGGCTCAGGGCGTGATCCCAGCGTTCTGGGATCGAGCCCCACATCAGGCTCCTCCGCTGGGAGCCTGCTTCTTCCTCTCCCACTCCCCCTGCTTGTGTTCCCTCTCTCACTGGCTGTCTCTCTCTCTCAAATAGATAAAATCTTAAAAAAAGAAAAAAAAAAGAAAGAAAATCATTTAAAAAAAATAATTACTTTGAATGTAAATGAACAAAATGCTCCAATCAAAAGACAAAGGGAGGCAGCATGGATCAAAAAACGAGACCCATCTATATGCTGCCTACACGAGATTCATTTTAGACCTACAGACACCTGCAGATTGCAAGTACCAGGGTAGAGAAACATTTATCATGTAAATAGATGTCAAAAGAAAGCTGGGGTAGCAATACTCATATCAGACAATAAGACTTTAAAACAAAAACTGCAAAAAGAAACAAAGAAGGGCATTATATAATCATAAAAGGGACAATCCAAAAAGATGATATAATAATCACAAATATTTATGCACCCAACATGGGAGTACCCAAATACATAAAGAACTTAATAACAAACATAAAGGAAGTAACTGATAATAACACAATAGTAGGGGACATTAACACCACATTTAAATCAATGGATATCATCTAAACAGAAAATCAATAAGGAAATAACAGCTTTGAATGACACACTGGAATAGATGGACTTAACAGATATATTCAGAACATTCCATCCTAAAATAGCAAACAGAATACACATTCTTTTCAAGTGCACACAGAACATTCTCCAAAATAGACCACATATTAACTCACAAAACAGGCCTCAACAAATACAAAAAGACTAAAATCATATAATGCACCTTTTCTGACTACAATACTATGAAACTAGAAGTCAACCACAAGAAAAATTTGGAAAGACCGCAAATACGTGGAGGTTAAACAACGTTCTACTAAATAATAAATTGGTCAACCAGGATGTCAAAGAAAGAAAGAAAGATACATGGAAACAAATGAAAATGAAAACACAATGGTTCAAAACCTTTGGGATGCTGCAAAAGCGATCCTAAGAGGGAAGTATAGAGCAATACAGGCCTAACTCAAGAAGAAAAAAAAAATCTCAAATAAACAATCTATCCTAATACCTAAAGGAGCTAAAAAAATAAAAACAAACAAAACTTAAAGCCATCAGAAAGCAGGAAATAATAAAGATTGCAGCAAAAATAAATGATAGAGAAACCTAAAAAACAGTAAAACAGATCAATGAAACCAGGAGCTGGTTTTTTTAAAACATTTTTAAAAATTGACAAACCTCAGGGTTCCTGGGTGGCTCAGTTGGTTCAGCATCTGCATCTTGATTTCAGCTCAGGTTATGATCTCAGGGACATGAGACAGAGCCCCATTTCAGGCTCTGTGCTCAGTGCAGAGTCTGCTTCGGTTTCTCTCTCCCTCTCTTTTTGCCCCTCCCCCTGCTCATGCTAAATAAATACATAAATAAATAAATTCTTTTAAAAAATTGATAAACCTCTAGCCAGACTAATCAAAAAGAAAAGAGAAAGGACCTAAATAAATGAGATCACAAATGAGAGAGGAGAAATAATGATAAGAATATCGTGAGGGGCACCTGGGTGGCTCAGTCAGTTAGCTGTCTGCCTTTGGCTCAGGTCATGATCTCAAGGTCCTGGGATCAAGTTCCACATTGGGCTCCCTGGAGCCTGCTTCTCCCTCTTCCTCTGCTTCTTCCCCCTTGTGAAAAACTATATACCAGCAAATTAGACAAACTGGAAGAAATGGATAAATTCCTAGAAGCATATAAACTACTAAAACTGAAACAGGAAGAAATAGAAAACCTGAACAGACCCATAACCAGCAAGGAAATTGAAGCAGTAATCAAAACTCTCCCAACAAATAAGAGTCCAGGGCCAGAAGGCTTCTCAGCAGAATTCTACCGAACATTTAAAGAATAATTAATACCTATTCTTCTGAAACTGTTTCAAAAAGCAGAAATGGAAGGAAAACTTCCAAACTTGTTCTATGAGGCCAGCATTACCTTGATTCCAAAACCAGACAAAGATCCCACCAAAAAGGAGAATTACAGACCAATATTCCTGATGAACATGGATGCAAAAATTCTCACCAAGATACTAGGTAATAGGATCCAACAGTACATTAAACAGATTATTCACCATGACCAAGTGGGATTTGTTCCTGGGCTGCAAGGGTGGTTCAAAATCTGCAAATCTTGATACACCACATTAATAAAAGAAAGGACAAAAATAATATGATCCTCTCAATAGATGCAGAAAAAGCATTTGACAAAATAGAGCATCCTTTCTTGATTAAAACTCTCTGCAGTGTAGGGATAGAGGGAACACACCTTAATATAAAAGCCATATACAAAAAACCCACAGTGAATATTATCCTCGATGGGGAAAAACTAAGAGCTTATTCCCTAAGGTCAGAAACATGACAGGGATGTCCACTCTCACCACTATTGTTCAGAATAGTACTGGAAGCCTTAGACTCAGCAATCAGACAACAAAAAGAAATAAAAGGCATCCAAATCAGCAAAGAAGAAGTCAAACTTTCACTTTTCACAGAGTATGATACTCCATGTGGAAAACCCAAAAGATTCCACCCAAAAATTGTTAGAACTCACAGAGGAATTCAGCAATGTGGCAGCATATAAAATTAATGCAGAAATCAGTTGCAGTTCTATACACTAACAATGAGACAGAAGAAAGAGAAATCAAGGAATCAATCCCATTTACAACTGCACCAAAAACCATAAGATACCTAGGAATAAACCTAACCAAAAAGGTAAAGGATCGATACTCTGAAAACTATAGAATGCTTATAAAAGAAATGGAGGAAAACACAAAGAAATGGAAAAATGTTCCATGCTCATGGATTAGAAGAAAAAATATTATTAAAATGTCTATGCTACACAGAGCAATCTACACATTCAATGCAATCCCTATCAAAATGCCATCAGAATTTTTCACAGAGCTGGAACAAACAATCCTAAAATTTGTATGGAACCAGAAAAGACCTGCATAACCAAAGTAATGTTGAAAAAGAAAACCAAAGCTGGAGGCATCACAATTCCAGACTTCAAGCTCTATTACAAAGCTGTAATCATTAAGCCAGTATGGTACTGGCACAAACATCATGGAACATACATCATGGAACATACATCAATGGAACAGAATAGAGAGTCCAGAAATGGACCCTCAATTCTATGGTCAACAGTCTTTGACAAAGCAGGAAAGAATATCCAATGGAAAAAAAGACAGTCTCTTCAACAAATGGTGTTGGGAAAATTGGACAGCCACACACCGAAGAATGAAACTAGACCATTTTCTTACACCATAAGCAAAACAAAAAACAAAAAAACAACCGAACCTCAAAATGGATGAAAGCCCTAAATGCAGAATAATAATCCACCCAAATCCTAGAGGAGAATGCAGGTACAACCTCTTTGACCTTGGCTGCAACAACTTCTTGCTAGACACATCTTCAAAGGCAAGGGAAACAAAAGCAAAATTAACTATTGGGACTTTATCAAGATAAAAAGCTTTTGCACAGCAAAGGAAACAGTTACAAAACTAAAAGACAACCTATAGAATGGGAGAAGATATTTGCAAATGTCTTATCAAATAAAGGGCTAGTATCCAAAATCAATACAGAATTTATCAAACTCAACACCCAAAAAATTAATAATCTTGTCAAGAAATGGGCAGAAGACATGAACAGATATTTCCCCAAAGACATACAAATGGCTAACAGACACATGAAAAAATGCCCAACATCACTCGACATCAGGGAAATACAAAGCAAAGCCACAATGAGATACCACCTCATACCAGTCGGAATGGCTAAAATTAACAAGGCAGGAAACAACAGATGTTGGCGAGGATGCAGAGAAAGGGAAACCCTCTTACATTGTTGGTGGGAATGCAAGCTGGTGCAGCCACTCTGGAAAACAGTATGGAGGTTCCTCAAAAAGTTAAAAATAGAGCTACTCTACAACCCAGCAATTGCATGACTACATTTTTATCCAAAGGATGTAAACATAGTGATTCAAAGGGGCACGTGCACCCCAGTGTTTATGCAGCAGTCCACAAGAGGCAAAATATGAAAAGAGCCCATATGTCCATCAAGAGATGAATGGATAAAGAAGATGTGAGATATATATATATATACGTATATATATATATATAGATAGATAGATAGATATATACGTATATATATATAGATAGATAGATAGATAGATATATATACGTATATATATACGTATATATATATATATATACCTTCACTCATATGTAGTATTTAAGAAACAAGACAGATGAACATGGGGAAGGAGAGGAAAAAATAAAATAAGATAAAATCAGAAAGGGAAACAAACCAGAAGAGACTCTTAACTATAGGAAACAAACTAAGGAGAGGAGGTGGGGGAGTGGGGTAACTGGTGATGGGCATTAAGGGGGGCACTTGATGTAATGAGCACTGGGTGTTATATGCTACTTATGATTCACTAAACTCTACCTCAGAAACTAATAATACACCATACGTTAATTAATTGATTTTTTTAAAAACTAGCAAACTGAACCCAACAATATATTTTTAAAAATCATCCATCAGGGGCGCCTGGGTGGCACAGCGGTTAAAGCGTCTGCCTTCGGCTCAGGGCGTGATCCCGGTGTTCTGGGATCGAGCCCCACATCAGGCTCCTCCACTATGGGCCTGCTTCTTCCTCTCCCACTCCCCCTGCTTGTGTTCCCTCTCTCGCTGGCTGTCTCTATCTCTGTCAAATAAATAAATAAACTCTTTAAAAAAAATAAAATAAAATAAAATAAAATAAAAATCATCCATCATTATCAAGTGGGATATATTTCTTGGCTGCAAGGGTGGTTCAATATTCACATATCAATCAAAGTGATACACCACATCAGTAAAAGAAAGAATAAGAACCATATGATAATTTCAATAGATGCAGAAAAAGCATTTAACAAAGTACAATATTCATTCATGATTCAAAAAACTCAAAAAAGTAGGTTTAGAGGGAATGTACCTCATAATAAAGGCCATATATGAAAAACCCACACCTAATATCATCCTAAATGGGGAAAAACTGAGACATTTTCCTCTACGGTCAGGAATAAGACAGGGATGTCCACTCTTACCATTACTATTTAACATAGTACTGGAAGTCCTAGCCACAGCAATCGGGTAACAAAAAGAAATAAAAGGCATCCATATCAACAAGGAAGAGATAAAACTTTCATGATATGCAGATGACATGATACTATATATAAAAACCCAAGAGACTCCACCCCCAAAACTGCTAGAACTGATATACAAATTCAGTAAATTTGAGGACATAAATCAACATACAAAAATCTGCTACATTTCTATACACCAATAATGAAGCAGCAGAAAGAGAAATCAAGGACTCAATCCCATTTACATCTGCACCAAAAACAGTAAGATACATAGGAATAAACCTAACCAAAGAGTTAAAAGACCTGTACTCTGAAAAGTATAAAGCACTGATGAAAGATATTGAAGAAGACACAAACAAATGGAAAGATAATCCTTGCCCACGAATAAGAAGAACAAATATTGTTAAAATATCTATACTACCCCATTCAATCTACACATTTAATGCAATCCCTATCAAAATACCAACAGCATTTTTCACAGAGCTACAACAAACCATCCTAAAATTTATATGGAACTGCAAAAAAACCAGAATAGCCAAAGTAATCTTGATAAAGAAAAGTAAAACTGGAGGCATCACAATTTCAGATTTCAAGTTATATTACAAAGCCATGGTGATCAAGACAGTATGGTACTGGCACAAAACAGACACATAGATCAACGGAACAGAATAGAAAACCCAGAAACGAACCCACGGCTATATGGTCAATTGTTCTTCAACAAAGCAGGAAAGAATATCCACTGGGAAACACAGTCTCTCCAACAAATGGTGTTGGGAAAACTGGACAGTTATATGCAAAAGAATGAAACTGGACCACTTTCTTACACCATACACAAAAATAAATTCAAAATGGATTAAAGACCTAAATGGGAGACAGGAAACCATTGAAATCCTAAAGGAGAACACAGGCATGTCTCTGACATCAGCCATAGCAACAATTTTCTAGATATGCCTCCTGAGGTAAGGGAAACAAAAGTAAAAATAAACTATTGGGACTTCATCAAAACAAAATCTTCTGCACAGCAAAGGAAACTATCAACAAAACTAAACAGCAACCTATGGAATGAGAGAAAGTATTTGCAAATGACATATCTGATAAAGGGTTAATATGTGAAATATATAAAGAACTTGTAAAATTCGACACTCAAAAAACAAATAATCCAATTTAAAAATGGGTAGAATACATGAATAGACATTTTTCCAAAGACATACAGATGGCCAAGAGACTCACGAAAAGATGCTCAATATCATCAATCATCAGGAAAATGCAAATCAAAACCACAATGAGCTATAACCTCGCACCTGTCAGAATAGCTAAAATCAACAACACAAGAAACAACAGGTGTTGGTGAGGATGTGGAGAAAGGGAACCCTCTTATTGGTGGTGGGAATGAATACTGGTGGAGCCACTCTGGAAAAGAGTATGAAGGTTCCCCAGAAAGTTAAAAACAGAAGTACCCCATGATCCAATAATTGCACTACTGGGTATTTACCCAAAGAATACAAAAATATTACTTCAAAGGGATACATATACCCTTATGTTTATAGCAACATTATCTATATAGCAGTCAAATTATGGAAATAGCCCAAGTGTCCACCAACTGATTGATGGATAAAGAAGATGTAGAATATTACTCAGCCATAAAAAAAATGAAATCTTGCCATTTGCAATGATATGGATGGAGCTAGAGAGTATTATGCTAAGCAAAATAAGTCAGTCAGAGAAAGACAAACACCATATGACATCACTCATATGTGAAATTTAAGAAACAAACCAAACGAGCAAATAGAAAAAAAAAAGAAAGGCAAACCAAGAAACAGACTCTTAACAATAGAGAACAAACTGATGGTTACCAGAAGGGAGGTGGGTGGGGGCGATGGATTAAATAGGTGATAGGGGTTAAGGAGAGCACTTTTTATGATGAGCACTGGATGTTGTATGAAAGTGTTGAATCACTATAATATACACCTGAAACTAGTATTACACAGCAAAGAACACAAAATCCCCTTCTTCAAGGAGTGTAAGAAGAGAACAGACAAAAAACACATAGAAAGTGAGCTTATACTACAGCCGAGAGTTATAAGATAAGCTTGGAAAAAATCTGTGTGAGAGCACAATGACTGACCATATGTCCCAGTTTGCCAGGGCCAGTCCCAGTTGACTCTTGTTTCAACTTCCTATCTAATTGGGGCTCCTTTTCACTCTCAAAAGTATCCTACTGTGGGTGACATATTATATGTCCATCCCAGGTAGGGGTGATATGAAAGCTTTAAGGTGGAGGTCAGAGAGGATGGCCAGATAAGTCCTCATGATCACAAAGGAGCAACAAGAACAAAGACATTTAGGCGGGGCATGATTGGCATCTTCCAAGACCACAAAGAAGGCCCCAGGGGATGGGGTAGGAGGTGAGAAGGGTTGAGAAAGGAAGGGAGGAAGAGTGGGACAGTCATTAAGAAACTGTAAGCTCTTATAAGCAGTTTGGCTTTTACTCTGAGAGAGATAAGAAGTTAGAGGATTTTGAGCAAGAAATTATTTGAAGTTACATTTTTTTTTTAAAGATTTTATTCATTTGACAGAGAGAGAGACAGCCAGTGAGAGAGGGAACACAGGCAGGGGGAGTGGGAGAGGAAGAAGCAGGCTCCCAGAGGAGGAGCCTGACATAGGGCTCAATCCCAGAATGCCAGGATCATGCCCTGGGCCGAAGGCAGACGCTTAACGACTGAGCCATCCAGGCGCCCCTTGAAGTGACTTATTTTAAAATAATCTGGCTGCTGTGTAAAAACTAAACTATGAGAAGCAAGGGTAAAAATGGGAGAATGGGAGGCTACCGGAATTATCCAGGTGAAGGATGATGGAACCATGGTGAAGTGGTGGAGGTGAATGAGAACAAGATAGTATGAATGAGGGGTGCCTGGGTGGCTAAGTTGTTAAGTGTCTGCCTTCAGCTCAGGTCATGATCCCAGGGTCCTGGGATTGAGCCCCAAGTCAGGCTCCCTGTTCAGCANGGGAGTCTGTTTCTCCCTCTCCCTCTGCTGCTTCCCCTGCTTGTGCTCTCTTGCTCTCTCTCTCAAATAAATAAATAAAATCTTTTTTTAAAAAAAGAAAGATAGGATGAATGATTATTATTAAGTCTTCTACTCTCCTATATTTTTAAATTTTAAAAAATTAACACTTTTAAAGAAAGAATAATGGTAATAGCTTCAAGAGACATTTGAGTAGAATCTAACAGAAGAAAGAAAGAAGGAAAGGAGGGTCAGTCCTTTAAGATTATCAAGTTTTGGGCTTAAGCAGCAAGAATCATGCCACCATTAATCAAAACAGGGAATGCAGATGATGTTATAAGCTCTGGGTGTCAGAGCCCTTACTTCAATTGCCCACAAAAGAGACTTAACCAGACACTAACCAAGCAACAGTCTTACATGTGAGTTTAACAAAGTGATCCAGGTCTGGGGAATAAAGACCTACTAGGAACTGCCAACCTTCACATGTATTACTATTATGTCAACTTGTCTGATTCAGTATCCATCCAACCCAAAGAAGGAGATTTGCAAGTATTTTTAAAGCCCCTATTTAAAAATAGAACTTTGTTGCTGCAAGTTCTTTTTCACTGTAAACTTGCTAAAGAGATAAAATATGACTGTACCTGTGATGCCACTTTAGTGTTCGTTTTATAATTTATATAGTCCTCTTTTTGTCTTAAGTGTATTTTTAAAGGCTTTTTGAACATTACAGACTATATAGCCTATATTACCATGTCTGCTTTATAACACAATACGATCTTCATTTATATCCTATTAAACTATCTCCAGTCTTCCCTAATAATATTCTTGTGTTAAACAGTGTCATCTTGAACTAATATGATGCAGGTCTGGAGAGATTACAGATGTTCCACCTGTCCAGCTCTAAATGGAGAAACAAAAGTCTATAAAATCTTACTTAGATTTCATCTATTCCATGGGGCAAGTCCATACATTGTTGCTTTTCTTTTTCATGATAAAATTAAGTTAACCAGATATAAATTTTTTCTTCTGAAACTTCCCTTTACTTTGACTTTAATAGGTATTTAAAACCCCTTTTTTTCCCAATCTGTGACTGGTGAAGCATGACAAGAAAAACGAATGCCCTGGCAAAGAGCTTCGTGTCTTTTACTCATAAAACATATTTATGATGAAAAAAAAAAGTGACAAAATAGGACAGTATGAGCTCCTCCCAGTCACTGATGTCATTCTAACCGCACATCTGCAAAGCCTCAGCCCTCAACTATCCACCCTCAGGAAGAAATCAGCAAGGCAAATTTCTCATTTTCCTAATTTCAAGGTGACTGAAGCCCCAGAGTCCCCTATAACTGCTGTTCGTGGGCATTTAGGATTTACACTCCTTGGGAAATAGACAATTCATACATTTTAACACTCAAATCAACCCTGAGTGCCCTTCTATCCTTCTTCAAGTAATAAAGACATGATGATCAATTTTGCACATTTTCTCACTGGCATCTTACATGGGCTGTGAAAGTTTAATAGGGTTCTATTTCTGAAAATTATGCTATGTTGCTTTAGCTATTCTGATACCCAAGGATTTGGAAAGGTGAATCATTCATTCTGTTGCTTAGGAAGATTTTCCCAGAGAAAAGAAATCTGAGTTGCTTTCCAAATCTACTTTCTTTCAAAATCTGTTTTGATGAACATGCCATTGCTTACCAGGTGTCCACTAAACAATGCCTTCTCTTCACAGAGGAAATTTCAAACTAGCACATTTGGGAGCAAGCATCCATTATATGAAGACATTTTTTTTAAAAGATTTTATTTATTTATTTGACAGAGAGAGACAGAGAGGGAACACAAGCAGGGGGAGTGGGAGAGGAAGAAGCAGGCTCTTAGCGGAGGAGCCTGATGTGGGGCTCGATCCCAGAACACTGGGATCACGCCCTGAGCCAAAGGCAGACGCTTAACGACTGCACCACCCAGGCGCCCCTATATGAAGACATTTTTTGTCTGAGAGTTTATCTTTCTGATCAAGTGATATTGCATGCATTTGGCCACACAGTGTTAGTTTTCCCAACCATGCAACTGTTCTTACTGCTTGACCAAAAGATGGACTTTTGAGTCCACATGCATTCTTCGGCCTGAAGAAATAAATGTATGGACTGCATATACAACATTAACAGTAAAATCAGATGCATTGTTCTGGCTCTGAAATATGATCTGCAGACAATCAGTATCACCTGAGAACTTGTAAGAAATATTCGTGCTCACCCCTCCC